>NC_057713.1:2983269-2987460 GCF_004010195.1 Chiloscyllium plagiosum
ATGAGAGAGTGGGGAGCGAGAAAAAGAGAGACAATCAAGAAATAAGAGGTACAGAACAGTGAAAAAAAATCAAAAAAAGATAAATAAATAAAATAAAATTATGGAGCAGAATGAAAACAGAGGGATCGAGATGGGATAATCATCTGAAGTTGTTGAATTCAATGTTGAGACCAGCAGGCTGTAACGTGCCTAGTCGGAAGATGAGATGCTTTAGATTAGATTACTTAGAGTGTGGAAACAGGCCATTCGGCCCAACAAGTCCACACCGACCCGCTGAAGCATAACCCATTCCCCTACACTTACCCCTTCGCATAACACTACGGGCAATTTAGCATGGCCAATTCACCTAACCTGCACATTTTTGGACTGTGGAAGGAAACCGGAGCACCTGGAGGAAACTCACGCAGACACGGGGAGAATGTGCAAACTCCACACAGACAGTCACCTGAGGCGGGAACTGAACCCAGGTCTCTGGTGCTGTGAGGCAGCAGTGCTAACCAGTGTGCCACCGTGCCGTCCAGTTCCTCCAGTTTGCGTTGAGCTTCACTGGAACATTGCAGCAGGCCAAGGACAGACATGTGGGCATGGGAGCAGGATTGTTTGTTGAAGTGGCAAGCCATGGGAAGGTCCGGGACCTGATTGCATACAGACCAAAGGTGCCCAGCAAAGCGATCACCCAGTCAGCGTTTTGTCTCTTCAATATAAAGGAGACCAGATTGGGAGCAATGAATGCAGTAGACCAAATTGAAAGCGGTACAAGTGAAACGCTGCTTAATCTGAAATGAGTGTTTGGGGCCTTGGATGGTGAGCATGGAAGAGGTAAAGGGGCAGGTGTTGCACCTTCTGCGATTGCATGGGAAGGTGCCGTGTGTGATGGGAGAGGTGTTAGGTGTGATGGGAAGGTGCTGTGTATGATGGGAGAGGTGTTAGGTGTGATGGGAAAGTGCCGTGTGTAATGGGAGAGGTGTTAGGTGTGATGGGAAGGTGCCATGTGTGATGGGAGAGGTGTTAGGTGTGATGGAGCAGTGGGCTAGGTTGTCCCGGAGGGAACGATCTCTGCGGACTGCAGACAGGGGGAGGGAAGGGAAGATGTGTTTAGTGGTGGCATCGTGTTGGAGTTGGCAAAAATGGCGGAGGATTATTCTTTGCATGTGAAGGCTGGTGGGATGAAAGGTGAGAACAAGAGGGAGGGAGGGGGTGAGGGTCGTGGCGCGGGAGATGGACCGCACTCTGTCAAGAGCCCTGTCAACAACTGTAGGTGGGAAGCCACCATTGGAGAAGAAGGAGCACATATTAAAAGCGCCACTTTGGAAAGTGGCCTCATTGGAATAAATGCGGCAGAGACGAAGGAGCTGAGATAAAGGGATAGAATCCTTACAGGATGTAGGGTGAGAAGAGCTGTAGTCCAGATAGCTGTGGGAGTCAGTGGGCTTGTAATGGATATTAGTGGATAGACTATTGCCGGAAATGGAGACAGAAAGGTCAAGGAAAGGAAGGCAAGTGTCGGAGATGGATCAAGTGAAGGTGATGGAGGGATGGAAACTGGAAGCGAAGTTTATGAATTTTTTCAGGTCAGGAAGAGAGCATGAAGCCGCACTGAAATAGTCATTAATGTACCGATAAAGCATTTGTGGGAGGGGACCCGGGTAGGCCTGGAACAAGAAATGTTCCACATACCCCATGAAAGGACAGGCATGGCTAGGACCCATGTGGATACCCATTGCTACACCTTTGATTTGGAGAAAATGGGATGAGTTGAAGGCGAAGTTGTTGAGAGAGAGAACAAGTTCAGCCAGGCAGAGGAGAGTGGTGGTGGATGGAGATTATTTGGGCCTCTTTTCGTGAAAGAAGCGAAGAGTTTTCAAGCCGTCTTGGTGTGGGATGGAGGTGTAAAGAGATTGCACATCCATGGTGAATAGAAGGTGGTTAGGGCCTGCGAATTGAAAGCTGTCAATGTGTCGCAGGGCATCAGAGGAATCCCGGATGTAGGTGGGGAGGGTGTGTGAACCAGAGGAGTAAGGATGGAGTCAAGGTAGGAGGAAATAAGTTCAGTGGGGCAGGAGTATGCTGACACAATGGGCCTATCGGGACAGACCCTCTTGTGGATTTTGGGGAGTAGGTAGAAACGGGCTGTCTGGGGTTGGGAGACTTTGAAGTTGGAAGCTGCAGGGGGGAGGCATCCAGAGGAAATGAGGTCAGCCACGGTATTGGAGACAATGGCTTGTTGCTCAGTGGTGTGGTCATGCTCCAGGGGGAGGTAGGAGGAGGAATCTGAGAATTGGCGCTCAGCCTTTGCGAGGTAGAGGTCAGTATGCCAGACGACAACAGCATCTCCTTTGTCAGCAGGTTTGATGACAACGTTGGGGTTGGACCTAAGGGAGCGAAGGGCAGAAAGTTCAGATGGAGAGGGGTTGGAATGGCTAAGGGGGCAGTGAAATTCAGGCGGCCAATGCCCCGGCGACAATTGTCAATGAAGAGATTGAGGGCAGGAAATTGTCCTGGCGGGGGTCTCCAATTAGAGGTGGAATGTTGGAGGGATGTGAAAGGATCTGTGGAGCGGGGGGAGGACTCTTGCCCAAAGAAGTGAGCACGAAGGGGAAGGCGACGGAAGAAGAGCTCAGCATCATGTCCAGCCCGGAATTCATTGAGGTGGGGACGTAAGGGTACAAAGCTGAGTCCTTTGCTGAGAACAGCACACTCAGCCTCAGAGAAGGGAAGATCAGAGGGTATGGTGAACACACGGCAAGGGCTGGGGCTGGAAGAGATGGGGTTCGAGGGATTGGGACTGTTGGAAGGTGGAGGATGGGCAGGGGTGTGGATGAGAAGTTGAAGCTTGCGTTCCTTAACATCTGCAAGAAACAGGAAAAGTTTGGAGTGCTGCTTTGTCCATGTGGGTGGGGAATGAAGGGGCTTATTTTTGTTTGTGCTGTTAAACAGAGATCCTGTTTGTGCTCTTGAATGAATGAATGTTTTGAAGATGAGCAGGAGAATTTTCGCTACTGTCCTGGCCAACATTTATCTCTCTAACGTCATCAAAATAGGGACAGAACATGTCCTAACCAGAGAGTCAGGCAGCATCCAAGGAGCAGGAGAATCGACGTTTCGGGCATAAGTAACACATTTTTCAGCTCTGATCTCCAGCATCTGCAGTCCTCACTTTCTCCTAACCAGAGAGTGCAAATTAAGGAAATTGTGAAAAATGCTGGAGGGCTGCTAAGGCGGCTTCCATTGGTAAGAATCAAAAGAATATTTTAAATATACTTAAAATGGGCTAATTTACTGGAGTACTGGAACTAACTGAAAGGTTGTTTTGATGGGACACTCTCAGTGGGCTGATTGGCCTCGTTCTGTGCTGTAAAATTCTATGAAATGAATAATAAGTTAGTTCATTCTAGATGTGATGGTTTAGCCAGGAATGTCAGTTGGAGGAACTCCCTGCTTTTATTTAAAAAAAGCCTTCCAGGATATAGAAGAACACAGAACATAGAACAATAGAGCGCAGAACAGGCCCTTTGGCCCTCGATGTTGCGCCGACCTGTAAATTATTCTCAGCTCGTCCCCTTACACTATCCCAAAATCATCTATGTGCTTATCTAAGGATTGTTTAAATCTCCCTAAGGTGGCTGAGTCGACTACCTTAGCAGGTAGGGCATTCCAAGTCCTTACAACTCTCTGCGTAAAGAACTTGCCTCTGACACCTGTCTTAAATCTATCACCCCTCAATTTGTAGTGTGCCCTCTCGTACAAGCTGACGTCATCATCCTAGGAAAAAGTCTTTCTCTGTCTACCGTATCTAATCCTCTGATCATCTTGTATCAAATCCACCCTTAGCCTTCTTCTTTCCAATGAGAACAGACCCAAGTCTCTCAGCCTTTCCTTATAAGACCTTCCTTCCAGACCAGGCAACACCCTGGTAAATCTCCTCTGTATCTTTTCCAATGCTTCCACATCCTTCCCGAAATATGGCGACCAGAACTGTACACAATATTCCAAGTGTGGCCACACCAGCATTTTGTATAGTTGCAGCATGATATTACAGTTCCGGAACTCAATCCCTCTACCAATGAAACCTAACACACCATATGCCTTCTTAACAGCACTATCCACCTGACTGGCAACTTTCAGGGATCTAGAACATAGAACATAGAAGAATACAGCGCAGTACAGGCCCTTCGGCCCTCGATGTTGCAC
>NC_057713.1:2988281-3020201 GCF_004010195.1 Chiloscyllium plagiosum
TGCAGTTGTCTACCATGGGGAACCTTATCAAACGCCTTACTAAAATCCATGTACACCACATCTACCGCTTTCCCCTCGTTCACCTCCTTAGTCACCTTCTCAAAGAATTCAATAAGGTTTGTGAGGCACGACCTGCCCTTCACAAAACCATGCTGACTATCCTTGATCACATTATTCCTATCCAGATGTTCATAAATCCTATCCCTTACAATTCTCTCTAAGATTTTGCCCACAACAGAAGTGAGACTCACCGGCCTATAGTTACTAGGGTTATCCCTACTCCCCATCTATGTACATGGATCCAAGATCCCTCTGCACATCCACACTACCAAGAATCTTTCCATTGACCTCGTACTCTGCCTTCCTGTTACTCTTCCCAAAGTGCATCACCTCACATTTAGCTGCATTGATGTCCATTTGCCACCTCTCAGCCCAATTCTGCAGTTTATCCAAGTCCCCCGGCAATCTGTAACATTCTTCCAAACTGTCCACTACTCCACCAACTTTAGTGTCATCTGCAAATTTACTAATCTATCCACCTATGACTGCGTCTAAGTCATTTACAAAAATACAAACAGGAGTGGTCCCAAAACAGATCCTTGTGGCACACCACTAGTAACCAGACTCCAGACTGAATATTTTCCATCAACCACCACTTACTGCCTTCTTCCAGAAAGCCAGTTTCTAATCCAAACTGCTAAATCACCCTCAATTCCATGTCTCTGCATTTTCTCCATCAGCCTACCATGTGGAACCTTATCAAAGGCTTTACTGAAGTCCAAGTATACCACATCAACTGCCCTACCCTCATCTACATGCTTGGTCACCTTCTCAAAACATTCAATGAGGTTTGTGAGACATGACCTTCCCTTGAAGGGCTTTTGCCCGAAACATCGATTTTACTGCTCCTCGGATGCTGCCTGAACTGCTGTGCTCTTCCAGCACCACTAATCCAGAATCTGGTTTCCAGCATCTGCAGTCATTGTTTTTACCTTGACGAAACCATGTTGACTATCCGAAATCAAATTGTTGCTTGCTAGATGATTATAAATCATATCTCTCACAATCCTTTCCAAAACCTTTTCTACAACAGAAGTAAGGCCCACTGATCTATAATTACCTGGGTCATCTCTGCCGCCCTTCTTGAACAAGGGCACAACATTTCCAGTCCTCAGGTACTAAATCTGTAGACAATGACAACTCAAATATCAAAGCCAAAGGCTCTGCTATCTCCTCCCTAGCTTCCCAGAGAATCCTCGGATAAATCCCATCCAGCCCAGGGACCTTGTCTACTTTCAGTCCTTCTAGAATTGATAACACCTGTGCGTAACTAACCTCGATCCTTTCTAGTCTAATATCTCGTACCTCATTCTTCTCCTCTACAATACCCTCCTTTTCCTGAGTGAACATCGATGAGAAATGTTCATTTAGCACCTCTCCGTTCTCTGAAGGGTCCACACTCAACTTCCCATTTCTGCCTTTGACTGGCCCTATTCCTATCCTAATCATCCTTTTATTCCTCACATACCTATAGAAAGCTTTAAGGTTCTCCTTTATTCTATTTACTAAAGACTGCTCGTGTCCTCTCTTTGCTCTTCTTAACTCTCTCTTTAAATCCTTCCGAGCTGATCTGTAACTCTCCATTGCCTCATCTGAACCATCTTGCCTCATCAACACATAAGCCTCCTTCTTCTTCTTAACAAGAGTTGAAATTTCTGTTGTAAACCACGGTTCCCCTATCTTATCACTTCCTCCCTGCCTGACAGGGACATACCTATCAAGGAAACGCAATATCTGTTCGTTAAACCAGCTCCACATTTCGATTGCCTGCATCCCCTGCATTTTGCTACCCCCTTCTATGCATCCTAATTCTTGCCTAATCGCATTATAATTGCCCTTCCCCACCAATAACTCTTCACCTGTGGCATGTACCTATCCCTTTCCATCACTAAACTAAACGGAACTGAATTATGGTCACTCTTTCCAAAGTGCTCACCTACAACTAAATCAAACACCTGGCCTGGTTCATTACCAAGCACCAGATCCAATATGGCCTCCCCTCTTGTCGGCCGTTCGACATACTGTGTCAGGAAACCCTCCTGTACACATTGGACAAAAACTGATCCATCCGACGTACTAGAGCTATAACATTTCCAATCAATGTTGGGCAAGTTAAAGTCCCCCATAATGACCACCCTGTTCCTTTCACTCCTACCAAGAATGTTGCTAATCCTCTCTTCCATCTCCCTGGAACTCTGCGGAGGCCAATACAAAACTCCAAGAAGTGTGACCTCTCCTTTCCTGTTTCTAACCTCAGCCCACACTACCTCAGTAGACGAGTCCTCATCTAAAGTTCTCTCAGCCACCGTTATACTATCTTTGACTAACAAGGCCACGCCCCTCCTCTTTTACCACCTTGCCTGTTTCTAATGAAAGATCTAAACCCTGGAACCTGCAACATCCATTCCTCACCCTGTTCTATCCATGTCTCTGAAATGGCTACATCGAAGTCCCAGGTACCTATCCATGCTGCAAGCTCACCTACCTTATTTCGGATACTTCTGGCGTTGAAGTAGACACACTTCAAACCACTTCGCTGTCTGCCAGCACATTCCTGTGACCCTGAAATCCTGTCCCTGTCCTTCCTACTCTCATCCTCCTGTGCACTGCAGCTACACCTCCGGTTCCCATCCCCCTGCTGAGCTAGTTTAAACCCACCCGAATAGTACAAGCAAATTTCCCACCCAGGATATTAGTATCCCTCTTGTTCAAATGTCCCAAAAATTGCTTGAGTTTCACATCTTGTCATTAAGGACATTCCTCTAACGTTGTAAAAACTCGTCAGTGCTCCACTGAAGTGTCAGATTTGAATTAAATGTTCATGTCCTGGAATGGAATTTAAACACAGAATCTTATATCAGCAGGCAATAAACCAGGAAGGTTGCTGCCACCATAAGTATAGGAAACAACAGGGTTTCCTTGGTCTAGTGTGGTTGAGGAAAAAAAACACTTCCTGGTCTAACTAAAAGAGTCTCTTGTAGGTTTATTGCCTGTAAGATCAGGTAGATCAGGTTTATTGCCTGTTAGTGACTAGTTGCAGGTTACGTTGTTACAGAGATTTCTGACGAGGACCTGATTTTGTTCTCACTCCTTACAGATTTTCAGCTCTCCATTAGAGATCATCATGTGTAATATTGTCATTTTTAAAATTATAGTTTTATGGTGTACAAGGATTTATGATCTGAAATGAAGGCTGCTGACAGAACATAGATTGTTAATTTTTTTTGTTGTGGGAAAATCCTGTCAAGGTTCAGATATTCAGTTCAGGTATCTTTTATTGCATTCCATTGAGAGCAACCTCATTTGAGGTTTGATACAAATTTCTGACAATATTTGAATTGTGTAAAGATCACAACTGGAGTATACACATTCACAGCTGTGATCTTATAATATTTTGATAGCTGTTTAAATATTTACAAGAGAATTAGAATACAGTGAAAATTTTAAATTTCAGGCATGATCTTTGATTTGTAACAAAGTTGATAGGTTGAGAATTAGTTGTCTGTAAATTACTAATTAATCTGAAGCCTCTTTGATAGGACTACCAGTACAATCATCTGTTATTACGCTCACTGCCAAATGCATTTGCAGAATATAGGGAATTGAATAATTATTTGGCCAAAAACAATGTGTGTGGAAATAGCAGGCGATTGCTATTTGAAGAGCTGGTGCAGGCGTGATGGGCCATATGGCCTCCTATTTTAAAAAAAAATTAAAATAATGGTTAGAAAGTTTGCAGATGACACCAAAATTGGAGGTGTAGTGGACAGCGAAGAAGGTTACGTCAGATTACAATGGGATCTTGACTAGATAGGCCAATGGGCTGAGGAGTGGCAGATGGCGTTTAATGTAGGTAAATGTGAGATGCTGCATTTTGGAAAAACAAATCTTATCAGGACTTATACACCTACAGGTCCTGGGGAGTGTTGCTGACCAAAGAGACCTTGGAGTGCAGGTTCATGGCTCCTTGAAAGTGGAGTTGCAGGTAGATTAGTTAGTGAAGAAGGTGTTTGGTATGCTTTCCTTTATTGGACAGAGAATTGGATAGGTCATGTTGTGGCTGGACAGGACATTGGTTAGGCCACTTTTAGAATATTGTGTGCAATTCAGGTCTTCCTCCTTTCAGAAGGATGTTGTGATACTTGAAAGGGTTCATAAAAGATTTACAAGGATGTTGCCAGGGTTGTAGGTTTTGAGCTATAAGGAGAGGCTGAATAGCTGGGGCTGTTTTCCCTGGAGCATCGGAGGCTGAAAGGTGACCTTATCATGAGGGGCATGGATAGAGTGAATACACAAAGTCTTTTCCCGGGGGTAGGAAGGAGAGTCCAGAACTAGAGGGCATAGGTTTAGGGTGAGAGGGGAAAATTTAAAAGGGACCTAAGGGGCAACTTTTCCACGCAGAGGGTGGTGGTGTATGGAATGAGCTGCCAGAGGAAGTGGTGGAGGTTGGTACAATTACAACATTTAAAAGGCATCTGGATGGGTATGTGAATAGGAAGGGTTTAGAGGGACATGGGCCAAGTACTAGCAAATGAGGACTAGGTTAGGTTAGGATATTTGGTCGGCATGGATGAATTGGACTGAAGGGTCTGTTTCCATGGTGTACATCTTTATGAATACTACACACTGACCTGTTTTGTGCCCCATCCTGTAGGTGCACTCCCAGCAATAGCCACTGCTAACAGTGGCACTTCTGAGCTGCCAGTCCTCTTGGCTGGTAGGTGTTGGATTCAGGATACTTTCCTCAATGTGATGGTTGCCTCAACAGAAGCTATTGAATATTCTGTTGCTAGCTGAACAGGATATTGGTCTCACTAATAACATTCATTGCAATGTGTTGCACCTTAAAATGGAGTAAACTGCTTTGTTTCTGCTGACAGTTGCTGCTTTAGTGCTGAAGGGTTTCCAATTAATCATTTAGCTTTGAGAGACTGTCCACAATCATTAGTTGAATGGCCAGTCTAACCCAGGCACTATTTTGCCAATTTCAAAAAATCACTGCTGAGTGATAGTTTCCCATTCTGTGCAGGTTCATAGAATCATAAAATCATAAAGTACAGAAGAGGCCTTTCAGCCCATCAAGTCTGCACTGACAAAAAAAACTACTCTAAATCTGCACTAGTTCCACTTTTCAGTATTTGGCTCATAGTCTTGAATGTTATGACATTTCAAGAACTCATCCAAGCACTTTCTCAAAGGTAATGAGATGTCCCACTTCAACTACCCCCTCAGGCAGTGAATTCTAGATCCCACCACCCTCTGGGTGAAAAGGATTTACCTAAAATCCCCTGTAAACCTTTGGCCTTTCACCTTAAAATTATCTGCCCTTGACCCCGGTTTGATACAGACAAAACCCCAAGTCCTACCCTAGGTTACTGTTACAATAACGCAGGCTTTCGCTCAGTCTAGATCTTGAAGAGGTGGAAGCATTGCAACTGAACATCTAGCTGTTAATTTCAAATTATTAAATTTTAAGTTTCCCTGTGTGCTGAGGGTTGCAGGAGTGTACTTCTTCAGACCTAAGAAAGAAGCCTAGACTTCCCACATATATGGCTCTTAGCTTCTATTACCTCTCCCTGACCCTTAACCCTGGTAACTCCAAGGATGTATCCTCAACTCCCTTATATCCTTTAACTAGGTGCTTTCCTTCGAGATCAGTGTTATTTTTCATATTCACATTTGCATCAGTACCAGCCATCTCACCATCTACCTCAGTCTCCATACTAAACCATCAAACTGTTTATCAGACATCCAGTACTAGATAAGAGGTAATCTGATAGAACTGTTTGAAATCATAAGGGGCTGGATAGAATAGCAAGAGAGAAACTGTTCTCACTTATAAACCTGTTAAGAACAAGAAGGTATAGATTTTAAATGATTTGCAACAGAAGCAAATGCAAGGATTTTTTTTCACTCGAGTGCTTGGTGTCTGGAATATAATCCCTGGAACTGTGGTGGAGGCAACTTCAATTGAGGCAATTTGGAGAGTATTGGATGATTATATGGGGAAATGGCAAAAGAATGGCATTGAATCATGATGTTCATTTGAAGAGCGAGTGCAGACACAATGGACTGAATGGTCCCCCCTGCACAGTAACAATTGTGTGATCTTGTGGATGTGATTACTGGATAGTTAAACAGTCATCTGCTTGCACAGAGTCATTATGGACTTCTGAAGAGTGAGCCATGTTTAAAAATCCTAAGAGAGTTTTTTTGAGTTGATAAGAAGGAATCGGTGAATGGTTCCTTCTTATCAACCAGAAACCAGTATTTGGTTTTCAGGAGGTTAGTAAATAAAATTAAAGTGATGGCATGGGGAGGTAATATAGTAGCATGGATTGAGGATTGGTTATCAGGTAATGAATGGAATAGAAATAAATGGATTTTGTTCAATTTGGCACTCACTGGCCAGTGGGGTACCACTGTGCTTGACTCCCAGGTGTTCAAAATCTATAACAAGCATTTGGATATGAGGGTCAAATGTAATATTTGCCTATATGTGATTCAGTGTTAAAGTTTTGTCTGAAAGTGCTGCTGTGAAGCACTTTGGAATGTTTTATTATGTCAAAGGTGCAATATTAATAATGACCATTGTTTATAAGGAGCAAGTTTCTCTTTCAGCAGCTGTTCCTGCAATGATTCCTATTCAGTACTTTCAGAGGAATAAATGAAAACTTCTTAAAGTTGGACTCTTCCTACATTACCATGCCTCCTTTTGGAATATTAAGTCAAATCTTCCTTTAAGATTGTTCAGAAAGCTGTTTAATAACTGTTTGACATTGTATATCTCACCCTTCAAACTCTGTACTCCCTTGAAGTGGGTCTATGATTGCTGGTTCGGTACTCTGGCACTGTTGGCATTGCAGCTTGCTATTTTCCAAATGTTTTTGATGCAGATCCAAAGCACACAATAACATACTATTACACCATTCTTCAGTTAAAGGTTCGACACCACATAACAAACATAAATTTGTATATTAGACGCATGTTTTTCTGGGATAGCTCACGAAAGTTATCAGGTTATATTCTTTGCTATTGACTGGAGTGAGAAATTTCCAAATCTACATTATAGATGTATTTGACATCAGGAACACTTGGGTTAATTAGCTGGTTAAACAGTCAAAATCTGCTATGTATTTGAGCAGCAAAATTTTTCCATTTAAATGTATTTTTTTTTAATATTCTGACTTGTAGGATTGCAATTTTTTTAAACTATTCAAAACATTGTGAGAAGGAATCTCAAAATTGTTATGGTACAGAAGGAGGCTATTCAGGCCATCATATCTGCACCAGAGCATTTTGAATTAGTGGCAACTTCTTGGCTTTTCCCGTATCCCTATACATTATTTCTAATTAAGTAATCATCCAACAACTTCTTGAATCCTTCACTTGAACCTGCCTCCACTACACTTCCAGGCAGTCCATTCTATTCCCTGACAATTCGCTGTATGAGAAAGGTATTTTCACATTGCATTTTCTTCTTTTGTAAAGCTATGCCCACTGATTCATGACTGTTTGACAGGCAGAAACAGTTTCTCCCTTTCTACTCTGTCCTTACCCATCACGATTATGAAAACTTCTATCAAATCTCCCTTCAGCCATCTCCTTTCCAAGGAAAACAGATCCAACTTCTTCAATCTTTATTCATTACCAAAATGTTTTAACCCTGGAATCATTCTCTTCTGCACTCTCCAATGCATAAACATCATTCCTAAAGTGTGGTGCCCAGAACTGCACACAATTCTCTGGCTGAGGTTTAGCTAATTTCTGATATAAGTTGATCATAACTTCCCTTCTGGGGAGTTGGTCAGCTCAGTTGACTGGACAGCTGGTTTTCTAACACAGAGTGATGCTAACAGGGTAAGTTCAATTCCCATGCCAGCTGAGGTTACCACGAAGGACTCTTCTTCTCAACCTCTTTCCTCACCTGAGGCATGGTGACCCTCAGGTTAAACACTTTCCTATGGTCTTATGGCAACTTTACCTTGTTTTTGTACAGAATATTACTGGATCAGTTGCAGGGGGGTACAGGTTCAAGGTGCAAAGGGGGATGTTTAAAAAAGATGTACGACACAATTTTTTCAATCAACGGGTGGTGAGTGCCTGGAATGCGTTGCCAGAGGAGCTGGTGGAAACAGACATAATAGCAGCATTCAAGAAACACCTGGACGAATACACAAATAGGAAGGGAATAGAGGGATATGGCTCCTGTAACGGAAGGCAGTTTTAATATGGAAGGACAAAATGTGACGCCACAGGCTTGGTGGCCAAAGGGCCTGTTCCTGTGCTGTATTGTTCTATGTTCTATGTAATATGAAATCTCGCATTTTACTTGAGCTTTTCCCCTTGTACTCACATTGACAAAAGCAAAAATATACTTCAGCCAACTGGATAACCAATTTTCTCCTGTAGTGTAAATTAAAATTAAAATGACCCTTAACAAGAGGAAACACCCTTTCTATGTACACCCTGTCAAGAATCCTCAGGATCTTAAATGAATAACTTCTAGTTCTAGTCTTCCCCTCCAATGTTAATATCTTTTTTATGTCTACTGTATCAAATCTTTTCATAATTATAAAGATGTATTTCTGGTCAATCCTCAATCTTCTACAGAAGGAGCCTCTTTTATTCAACCTTTCAAAAACAAATAATAGGCAAGAGTATCAACGGCTATGGAGCAAAGTCAAGCAAATGGTTCAGATTCTATTAGATCAGCCATGTCTAAACAGGCTTAGAACATAGAACGTAGAACAGTACAGAATAGTACAGGCCCATCGGCCCTTGGTGTTGTGCCAGCCTTTTATCCTACTCTAAGATCAGACTAACTGACGTAATGTTCATTTTACTATCATCCATGTGCCTGTCAAAGAGTCGCTTAAATGTCCCTAATGTATCTGACTCTACTACCACTGCCAGCAGTACATTCCATGCACCCACCACTCTCTGTGTAGAGAACCTTCATCTGACATCTCCCCTAAACCTTCCTCCAATTCCCTTAAAATTATGTCCCCTCATGATAGACATTTCCGCCCTGGGAAAAATTCTCTCTACTCACTTAATCTATGCCTCTCAACATCTTGTACACCTCTATCAAGTCTCCGCTCATCCTCCTTCACTCCAATAAGAAAAGCACAACATCCCTCAACCTTTCTTCATGCCCTCCAGTCCAGGCAGCATCCTGGTAAATCTCCTTTGCACCCTCTCTAAAGCTTCCACATCTTTCCCATAATGAGACGACCAGAACTGAGCACAATATTCCAAGTGTGGTCTAACTATAGAGCTGCAGCAGAATCTCACAGCTCTCAAACTCAATCCCGTTGCGGAACACCACTGGTCATCGAGCTCCAGGCTAAATATTTTCAATCACCTTCTCCTCTTCTGATGTTCCTATGGAAGGAAAGCCTAACTGGGAATTACTTGGACAATTAAGGCACCAATGAAAAATCAAAACCAGTTAAAAATTGTGCACTCTAATCCTTGATTTGAAAAACAGGGCTATTTTTCTAATACTTTTCCACATAGTTAACAAAAGCACATTGAGACTATCTGAGTTCTTCTACATGTGTAAGTTGGAGAAGTGAACATGGCATTATGTTTTCATTGTTTATATCTCCAAGATGTTAATTCCACTGCAAAAAATAAATACTCTGACGAAAAAGCAATGCGTCAGCATTTCTGCGGTAGAAATCAATCACATTAAAATGAAATGACTGAGTGACTGTCTAGACATGCCTCAGTCCAGACATGATAAAGGTGTGTGGCTGCCACACCTTCCAACTAGTACCAACTAGATCTGCAAATGCGTTGTCTGATTTGTCAGTGTTGTATTAGTGATTATAGCTGTTGTAAATCCTGAGTCAGAGAGAGGCAGGGTTTAAAGGTGGAGTATCAGATACTTTTGCAAGTTTGATTCAACCTGAGTACAGGCAGCATATATAATAGGGGCACTGAGTGGTGAAATCCACATCTAGAGCTATTGACCCGTGTGACTTGGAAACTGAGGATGTCCACCTTTAAGGTTCGGATGAAGACACTCCATGTCCTGGCTGTCTTGTTATCGATTATTGGACTATGTTCAGCGGGGAACAGACCACTGGATAAACCAAAGAATATACCATCGACTTCACGAAATGTTTCTTTGAATAGCAACAGTAGGAGAATCAACTGCAGGCAGGTAATATTCTGTAATAAGATACTGTGAAACAACTCAATTAAACTCAGAACTAGTTTCCTTCTTGTTTATAATTTAAAGAAACATGCAGTTTTGTGTGCCCAATGCTCTTTCCAATTCAATAAAATACTTCTAGAATATGAAAAGTGCTGTAGAATTTTTTGATACGTGGGGTTTTTTTTAGCTGTTGAGATCTGGGCAAATATTAGTTTAGTTGCTGTTTACTGCATTTTTTCTATAAAGCTACAAATATGAAATTTGCTGATATTTTTCTAAGTATGATTTTGGTTCTCTTGATGGCAGGAATGAACAAGATCATACAAAATTTAATAGGAGTGAGATATTAAATGAAGTATTTTTAATTCTCAACTAAGGAAAATTGTAATTACATAACAACTTGTTGAGGTCAGGCAGGTACTGCCTGAAATGGAGCTGGAAGCAGATTCATTAGGAATTTTTAAGAGGAATTTGGATATAAAGCTGAAAGGGAAATAATTTGCAACACTGTGGAGAAAAGAAAGGGAGCAGAGGGACTAATTGAATACCTGTTTCACAGGCATGATGGGCTGAATAGCTGCCTAATGTGTTGTCTGGTTCTCTGATTTCGAAATACAACACAGAAAAGCAAACATCAATGTTTACTCTGCATACGAGTGCATAGTTTTAATCATGTTTACCCATACTGTTCCATATCCATTAAACTCCTTTTCCTTCATCCTCTTCTGAAATCTAATCTTAAATATTAGTTCAGTTTCTGACTCACCCATTAACCTTGAAAGTGAATTCCACAGCCATGTGATTCTTTGTCAAGAACGTCTTCCTGTCTCTGTTCTAAATCTTACATTTTAAAACAGTGGAAAGAAAAAACAGTTACTTACATGGAACCTCTCAGGATTCAGGATTTCCCAAAACTCTTCACTGCCAAATGTTTTCTGAGTTTCTCCAGCAATATCTGTTTTTGTTTATTTTAGATCTCCAGCATCTACAGTTCTTTATTTTCTACAGAGTAGTTACTGTTGTAATATAAGGAAAATGGGCTGCCATCTTTCAAGATCCCAGAAACCATCACGGAGTTAAATGATCCTATAATCTTGTTTTGGTGATGATTGTGACCAGGACACTGAAGAGAACTCCTGTGTTCTTCATCAGAATTGTAGCAATGGAATATTTTATATCCACCTGACAGGATAGACCACCATTTCATATTTTATCTGAAAAATAGCACCATGAGCAGAGAAGCATTAAGACCATAAAATGTAGTAGCAGAATTAGGCCATTCAACCCATTGAGTCTGCACCACCATTCAATCATGACTGATATGTTTCTCAATCCCACTCTCCCACCTTCTCCTTATAACCCCTGATTCCCTTGCTAATCAAGAACTGTTGTATCTCTACCTTAAATGCACTCAATGGCTTGGCCTCCACAGTCCTCTGTGGGAATGAATTCCAGAGTCACCACCCTCTGACTGAGGAAATTCCTCCCCATCTGAGTTCTAAAGAGTCATCCCTTCACCTTGAAGCTGTACGCCCAGGTCCTACTAGTGGAAATGTCTTCTCCATGTCCACTCTATCCAGCATGCTCTCAGTATACCACTGGAGTATTTACCTAAATAATATGGTCTAGTCTCTGGAGTGGAGATTAAACCTATGACCTTCTGACTCAAAGATAAGAATGCTACCCACTGAGTCTGAGCTAACCTATGGCTTTGCATTCCATACCTCTCATTTACATGAAATATGTTGTTTCTACCTAGCCTGTCCTATCCTTCCATAATTTTAAATATATCTGTTTTATCAGCTAATAAGAAACCATTTAAAATTTTTTTTAGATTTGTATTTCCTTATAACAGACAATGTCTTAGTGACCCTACCTGGTATTCCCTTGAGTCTCAATGTTCTTCCTGAAAATGGAGCCCAATATTACTTAAGTTGATTTGTGTTGATGGCCTTGTATCTAGTCAATCTTATTTTCACTTTTCTCCTTTGAGTTTTTGGAATATACATTTGTTTCTTATGTAGTAATTAGAGAACAGAAACAGGCCATTTGGCCCAACTTGGTATTTTTATTCAGTTGTGGGATTTGGGCTTCATTGGCTAGGCCAGCAGTCATTGCCCACCCCTAACTACCTCAGAGAGGGTGGGGGTGAGCTGCCTTCTTGAACCACCATAGCCCTTATTGTGGAGGGATGCACACAGTGCTATTAGGTAGGGAGTTCTAGAGTTTTTGATCCAAAGACAGTGAAGGAACAGTTACATGGTTTCAAGTTGGGATGCTGTGTGGCTTATAGGGGATCTTGTGGACTACCCTCACTTGAAACTATATTGCTGATCTGTCAATATTGGTGTTTATTGTCCATGTGAGACTCCTCCAATGCTACCTCACCTCACCCTATTAGCATATCCTTCTATTCTTTTCTCCCTTGTGTGTCTATATAGCTTCCTTTTAAATACATACATGCTATTTGTTTCAACCAATCCATGTGCTGGTGTCTTCTATAATATTACCATTCCCCAGGTAAAGAAGTTTTGCCTGAATTTCCTATAGAGTATTTTAGTAAGTATTATTTATTTACCACCTCCAATTTTGCTCTTGCTTACAAACGCAAACTTCTCTATATCTCTCCTTTCCAAGTCCTCTATTTGATTAAACTTCAGCCTATTCTTTTGCAGAGAAATGAGCCACAGTCTGTCAATGTTTGCTGTCATTTTAGTCTCTCAGTTCTGGTAAACTTGTGAGTCATTTCCAGTGCCTACATATCCTTGCCATAATATGGAGACCAGAATCTTGCATAGTAATCTAAGCGTAGTCTAACCTAAGTTCCAAAAAAGTTTTTAAAATAACATCTTTTGCTTCAATTCCATCCTTCCAGAAGCATATCCCCTGTGCTTTATTTTAATCTCCTTATTAACTTGCATCACTACTTCTGGTGATTTGGGTCACTGAGTCTCTATATCCTCCTGCCCTCTACCACAAAGTAAATGTTGGCTTACACTTTTCTCAATGTTTATCTTAAATAGAAATGTGCCATTGGATACTACAGAGATTGGAATGGCTTCTTCTCGGGGCGCTGTGTACCCTGTCGCTGTCATGGACATTCAAAACAATGTGCAGACCGGTCTGGAAGATGTATTGTAAGTATCTGGATATGGTATTTTTATGTACTGTGCAAAATGCTACGAAGTGTTCACAACACACAAATATGACATTTAGCCCAACAACTCCACTTCTCCTCCACACATCATTTTTAATCTATCCCAATTGCCTTATCTTCTATCCCTTTCTCCCTCCTGTGTTTATCACCTTCCATAAATGTAATTATGCTATTTGTTAAAACTATACCTTATGTTGATGAGTTCCACATTCATACTCTCTGGGTGAACAAATTTCTCTTGATTCCCTATTAAATTTCTTAGTGAATTATCTCATATTGATGGTCAGTAGTCATGGCCTCACTAGCAAGTGGAAACATAAGAATACATGAATTGGAGCAGGAGTAAGTCATTTGGTCCTGAGACTACTCCAACATTCAATAAGAACATGGCTGATCTGATGACTTGACTATGGCTCACCATTCGAGGCATTGACTTCCAGTTCCAGACGTTGCTGCTGTATGTGGACCTTGGAGACTCACACAGCCGGAAAAAAAATTTATAGGGAATGCTGGTACTAGGTATTACTCTAACCAGCTGAGGTTTTCCCTTGTTCCCCATTGATTTCAGTTTTGTTAGTGCTCATTAGAATGCTGCCATGATCCCAAAAGCAGTCACTCTCAACCGACCTCTGGAATTCAACTCCTTTGTCCATGTTTGAATAAAAGTCAAAAGTTACATGATACCAGGTTATTGTCCAATATCTGAAATCACAAGCTTTCAGAGCGCTGCTCCTTCATCAAATAACATTTGTCTTGGCTTTATGGCAGTTTGATAGCACTGCAAACCAGCTAACTGAGCTAACCCAACACTGGATTATTAGTCCAATGACATTATCAACATATCTCCAACTTCCTCACCATTATAAATTGAACTCCATTTGCTGATTGATCAGTTTTGCAGACTTCTTGTGTCCTACGTCCAAGTTGCTTTCCTACTTATCTTTATTTTACTCATTTTGTGGGATGTGGGTATCACTGGCTGGCCAGCATTTATTGCCCTTCACTAGTTGCCCTTGAGAAGGTGGAGGTGAGCTGCCTTCTTGAACTGCTGCAATCTACCCGCTGTGGGTTGACTCACAATGCCCTTAGGGAGGGAATTCTAGGATTTTGACCCAGTGACACTAAAGGAACAGTGATATATTTCCAAGTCAGGATGGTGAGTGGCTTGGAGGGGAACTTGCAGGGGGTGGTGTTCCTTCCAGATGGAAGTGGTCATGGTTTTGGTAGGTATTGTCTGAGGAGCTTTGGAAAATTTCAGTGGTATACCTTGTAGATGGTACAAACTGCTGCTACTAAGTCAAGATTAGTATGGTGCTGGAAAAGCACAGTAGGTCAGGCAGCATCCGAGGAGCAGGATAATCGACGTTTCGGGCAAAAGCCCTTCATCAACACACTAATCTTGACTCTCATCTCCAGCATCTGCAGTATCCACTTCTGCCCATCTCCTGTGGTTCTACACATAAAAGGCCTCATTGATCTTTAAGGGGCCCTATTCTCTCCCTAGTTACTCTTTTGCCCTTAATATACTTTAAGAATTCTCCTTGACCTTATCTGCCAAAGCTATGTCATGTCCCCTTTTTGCCTTCTTGATTTCCCTCTTAAGTGTAATCCTGAAGGGATTCACTTTATCCCAGTCATCTCTGCCTGACATATGCTTCCTTCTATTTCTTGATCAGAGCCTCAATATCTCTAGTCATCCGCTGTTCCCTACTCCTGCTGTGTGGGTTTCCTCCTGCCAGCTTTGCCCTTCACACTAACAGGAACATGCTATCCCTGAACTCTCATTATCTCAAGGCCTTTGAAAGCCTCTCAATTGCCAGACTTCCCTTTACCACAAGCAGGCTCCCCCAATCAACTTTTGAAGGTTCCTGTCTAATACCATCAAATTTGGCCTTGCCCCAATTTAGAACTTTAACTTGTGAACCAGGTCTGTCTTTTTTGATAATTATGTTAAAACTAATAGAATTACAGTCACTGGTCCCAAAGTGCACCCCCACTAACACCTCAGCCACTTAGAGTCATAGAGATGTACAGCACGGAAACAGACCTTTGGTCCAACCCGTCCATGCCGACAGATATCCCAACCCAATCTAGTCCCATCTGCCAGCGCCCGGCCCATATCCCTCCAAACCCTTCATAGTCATATCCCTATCCAAATGCCTCTTAAATGTTGCAATTGTACCAGCCTCCACCACTTCCTCTGGTAGCTGATTCCATACTCGTACACCCTCTGTGTGAAAAAGTTGCCCCTTAGGTCTCTTTTATATCTTTCCCCTCTCACCCTAAACCTATGCCCTCTAGTTCTGGACTCCCCCACACCAGGGAAAAGAATTTGCCTATTTATCCTATCCATGCCCCTCATAATTTTGTAAACCTCTGTAAGGTCACCCCTCAGCCTCCGACGCTCCAGAGAAAACATCCCCAGCCTGTTCAGCCTCTCCATGTAGCTCAGATCCTCCAACCCTGGCAACATCCTTGTAAATCTTTTCTGAACCCTTTCAAGTTTTGCGTCATCTTTCCGATAGGAAGGAGACCAGAATTGCACGCAATATTCCAACAGTGGCCTAACCAATGTCCTGTACAGCCTCAACATGACCTCCCAACTCCTGTACTCAATACTCTGACCAATACAGGAAAGTATACCAAATGCCTTCTTCACTATCCTATCTACCTGCGATTCCACTTTCAAGGAGCTATGAACCTGCACTCCAAGGTCTCTTTGTTCAGCAACACTCCCTAGGACCTTACCATTCAATGTATAAGTCCTGCTAAGATTTGCTTTCCCAAAATGCAGCGTCTCGCATTTATCTGAATTAAACTCCAGCTGCCACTTTGGAACTTTTTGGAGTCACTTGACCTGTCTTATTTCCCAAGAGGACGTCGGGTTTTGCCCTTTCTCCAGTAGGTTAATCTACACATCGATTGAAAAAGTTTTCTTGAACACACTTAACAAATTCCTACCCATCCAAGCCCTGAACAGTTTGGCACTCTCAGTCTATGTTTGGAAAGTTAAAATCCTCTACTATTACAACGTTATTATTCTTGCAGCTCTCTGTAATCTCCCTACCTATTTGCTCCTCAATTTCCCGCTGATGTCTGGGGAGCCCACAGTACAATCCCAACAAAGTGATCACCCCTTTCTTATTTCTCCGTTCCACCAATAAAACTTCACAGGATGATCCTCAGGAATATCCTTTCTCAGTACTGCCATGATGTTTTCCCAAATCAAAAACGCCATTCTCCCTCCTCTCTTGCCTCTCCTTCTACCCTTCCTATAGCGTCTATACCCTGGAAGATTGAGCTGTCAGTCCTGTCCCTCCCTCAGCCATGTTTCTGTGATAACTATAACATCCCAGTCTCATGTAGGTAAAAACAAGGACTGCAGATGCTGGAAACCAGATTCTAGATTAGAGTGGTGCTGGAAAAGCACAGCAGTTCAGGCAGCATCCAAGGAGCTGGAAAATCGACGTTTCGGGCAAAAGCCCTTCAACAGGAATAGAGGAGCTCTATTCCTAATGAAGGGCTTTTGCCCGAAATGTCGATTTTCCTGCGCCTCGGATGCTGCCTGAATTGCTGTGCTTTTCCAGCACCACTCTAATCTAGATCCCAGTCTCATGTTCCCATCTGTGCCCTGAGTTCATCCACCTTAACTATCAGGCCTCTTGCATTGAAATAAATGCAGTTTGATTCATCAGTCATTCCTTGTTTTCTGCTATGCTCTTGCCAGCCTGGTCTATTTAACTTGCTCTCTTTAAATTCTGTACCAGCCTCAACTTTCTGTCGTCTTACCACTGCATGATGCTCCAACCTCCCACCCCGCCAGACTAGTTTCAACCTTCCCAAGTAACTCGAGCAAATGTTTCCACTAGGAAATTGACGCCCTCCAAATCAGGTGCAACCTGTCTCTCCTGTACAGGTCACATCTGCCCCAAAAGAGATCACAATGATCCAAAGATCTGAAATCCTGCAACCAGCACCAGCTCCTCAGCCATGCATTCATCTATCCTATCCTACTATTCCTCCTCTCACTCAAGCATGGCAGTGGGAGTAATCCAGAGATTGGGCTTGGACTGCAGGTGATCCCAGTAGTGAGCCTTAACAAACTGTTATGGTAATAATAGAAAGGAGAGTAAAGAGGAAAAAAAATTGGGTGTGGCCATCAGGCAAGTGATAGTCAGGAGATCAGAATTCATGGAGCAGGAAGAAGAGTCTTTTTTAGCTGAAATGCACCACCGATCATGTTAAGTCAGGACAAACACTGAGTCTTCTATCAAGAGTCTGACAGCTGTTTGATGTCGGACTACTATGGGAAGGATGGGACAAGTTGGACAAGTCAGCTGCCAGAACAGCCACAATGGGCCAATAGGTCTCCTTCTGTCATGAATTATTCTTTAAAACACAGCAAATTGAAATGTTTAATGAAATAAAATATTAATTTTAAGTGATTTTGATTTGTTTTATAGATTCTTTATAGTCTCTCCAATGCACTCTTAACTGTTTTGCTGTAATCAGGCAGTACAACAGTGAAGTAAACTTGTTTGGAACAGTAACTCAGTGTAATTCACTGGTGGATTAAGATTTATTGTCCAAGGTAGGGTTAGATTAGCTGAAGTTACAGTAAGATATGCACAGAAAGTACAGAAACTATAAAAGTCTCTTGCAATGCCCTGAAGCCAATTAACTGTTTCTGTGCAACTTAATACATTCAGTTAAATGTTAGGAGATTTCCTTAGAATATTATTCACTGTATGAAAGACATGTTAAAGTTGGACCTCAGTACAAAAAAAGTAACTTCAAAAATATTTATTGTCGATTTTCAGCTTTTATGCCTTGCAGTGTGATATCTCAAGGCCAACTGACTGAATTGCGAATTTTAGATGACAACTATAAACATATCTTACCATATTACTTATTAATTAAGTTTGTTTAAAAGTTAAGTGTGACAACCTCAGGAACAAAGTAGAAGGTTGCCATGAATTGAGGTATCATTTTTTTTAAATGTAATTAGTGTATCAATAGGGCACAGTTTTGAAACCTTATTTTAATTTTTAATCCAGCTGTTTCTGCTGCACTCCAACATATCAATTACAGCATGTCTATTCTGCCTGAGGATAGGAATCAGGCCAAAGATGGGTGGGGACATGTGCTAGCTGAGATCTTACGAGGTGGAGTCTTGGTGATGTGCGAAGTACTTAGATCTTATTCCAGTTATTTGCTTTATTTGGCATTCTGTTTGTAGAATTGTAATTTTAAAAAATACATTTTCCAGTGTTGCTTTATATGCTGTTCTATTTCACAAATTGGAATCTCAAATGCTAACGTAAAACCTTACAGTGCAGAGGAAGGCCATTCAGCCCAAGGTACCAATGCTGGCTCTTTGAGTTATCAAATTAGTCCAACTCTCCCTGTCAGCTGAGGAGTAGGCTGTAGTGTATAAAGATTTGGCTTAACCTCCTTGCTTTTATATCCAATGCCTTTGGGTTTCAAGTATTTGGACAGAGTGGACAGTGAGAAACTCTTCCTGTGAGCACTGAGAACCAAATGACATCTGTTAAAATCACTGGCAAAGACCAGAGGAGGATAACTAATATTCTACAATGAGTTCAATGCACTTTTAGAAGGTGCAGTGGAGGCAGATTCAATCATGGCTTCCAAAAGAAAATTGAATAATTATCTAAAGAGAATAAATTGTAGGACTGCAGGGAAGAAATGGGGAAGTGGGACTAGCTGAGTTTTTAAAACTAATTCATTCACAAGATTTCTGGTTAGGCCAGTATTTATTGCCCAACCCTAATTGCCCTCTGAGAAGATTGACTGTGAACTGACTTCTTGAATTGCCACTGTCCATGAAGTGAACCAACATGAACACAATGAGCTGAACTGCCTACTTCTGTGCTGTAACCATTCTATGAATCTGTTTATAAAGTCAATAATTCCATATGCCTTTAATAGCCATACTGCCTTATTCTGTCACCTTCAATGATTTGTGGATACACACCTCCAGGTCCCTCTGGTCCTGCACTCACTTAGAAATGTGTCATGTGGATTATATTACCTAAACCTCATTTCTTTTCAGAAATGTGCCATTTCATCTGAGCATTTAAGTTGCCGGACATGTGTATGTTCATTTCACTAGTTTATATGCTTTGTAAAAGTCTTGTTATTTCCTCCTCACTTCAGAGTTTTCAATTTGAATAGTAAACTATGCAGTGAGCTGTTTGACCATACATATATGTCTAAATAAATAATTCATTGTGCTTTTCTGTACCAGGATTGTAAACATAACACAGAAGGAGATCACTGTGAACGATGTAAATCAGGTTTCTTTGGAAATGCTGCCCAAGGTACCTGCAGTCCCTGTCCTTGTCCATACACACAACCCTCCAACAAGTAAGGTTCACGAGCTTGAAATGCTGTGCTTAAATTAACGAGTCAATGTTCTGTTATTCAAATCTCAGTTTGGTTTATTGATAGCCTTCAATTGCTTTTGTCTACAGCTTTGCCACACGATGTGGCGAGATTAATGGTGCCTTTCAGTGTATGTGTAAACCGGGCTATACCGGATCAAGATGTGAGAGGTTAGTTCTTTTAAAAACTTTTTCATGGGATGTAGGCATCACTGGCTATTGATTCAGCATTGATTGCCTGCTCCTATTTACTATTAAGAAGGTGATGGCAAGCTGCTGACTTGATTTGTCATAATCCTTGCTATGTTGGCACATCCACAGTGCACTTTGGGTGAGATTCTGGAACTTTGACACAACAAAAGTGAAGGAACGGTAATTATAGTTCCCAGTCAGAATGATGAAAACTTTCAGGTGGCATTGGTGTTCCTAAGCATCTAAATGGTGATAGGCACACGTGATAAATAAGGCATCATGGAATCAGATCTTTATGTGATTGTTAATTCACGACTTAAGGGCCTCAGTTGGTGGTGGGATAGAGACCTTGTCCATGGTTGTCTAACTCTGGGGAAGGCAGGAAGGTGGCAGAATTCGGGTGTACCACCAAAACACTAGAAATGTGATAGGGTTATACCCTAACCCTAACCCTAACCCTTCCCAACTCCACGCCCACTGCCAACTAGAGTAGAGGAATCCATCCAATTTATGCAGTCTCGTATGGTGCTTTGTTTTTCCAGCTAGGTGATGATCCTGACAGTTCACTCCAAGTCAGGAACCTGGAAGTGGTCTTGTCAAGATGTCAGTTTAATTCACTCTAAGGTATTTAAAGAGTGTGGTCGAATCTTGTAATCGGGAGTTACCATGGGTGGAGCCCGTTGCATTGGAATATTAGGCACTGTTGAGGCAAGTAGGATATGAGGGTACCTGAAGATGGAGGAACCTTTGAGGATGCTTTGAAATTCTGATCCCTTCCACAAAGTGGCCAACAGCTGTAACACTGACCTGCTGGTGTGGAGGATAAAATAAAGTCCAGAATGATGAACCTAGGCATTTTGGAAAAGTCATAAATCAAGAAAAGCAACACCTCTTTGGAACATCAAAATGAAGCCTGACTACCAAGGGGTATTGGAAATTATAAAATAATAATGATAATGCCTGAAAAACATCCAACAGTTAAGTCTGTATCTGCAAACAGAAAGTCACAGCGAGTCAAGTTAAACAGGACTTTCCCAGAGGAAACCCGACAGGTTCACTGACCATACTGGTTATACATCCAGCTTGATGTAACTCCAAATTGAAGTTAATATTTAGAGGGAGTGAAACCAATCTCATGGGCTTCCTGCATAGTGAGTCAGGCTAAATATAATCACAATATTTCAGGTCAATGACCTCCCATTGACATTCATTAAAAACCTAAAATGCTAACTCTGGTTATCTCTAAAATAAATGCAAAGCACTGTGGATGGTAGTGATCTAATAAAAACAAGCGCTGGAGAAAATCAACAGTCTAGCAGCATCTATGAACAGAGAAACAAAGGTAATGTTTGGAGTCCAATCTAGCTAAGAGAAGGAGTTTTGTAAGAAAAATCCATATTGGACTTGAAATGTTCACCATTTCTCTCTTCACAGATACTGTCCGACCTGCTGAGTGCTTTCCCTTTCGGCATCTTCTGATTATACAAACATATATTCAAATTTATATTAATTAAATCTGCAGGTGTGCTCCAGGTTATTTTGGAAACCCTTTGGAGATAGGAAGTGAATGTAGACCTTGTCAGTGCGGACATTCAAGTTCGACAAGTTGTGACCCATTGACCGGCCAATGCAGCAACTGCCAAGGTAACAGTATGAGCCTACATGACAGAGAAAATCTCAATCTAAATTAAAGAACGCAGTGGTATTGTCACTGAGCTAGCAATTCAGAATCTCAGGCTAATGTTCTATTGTTGTGGGTTCAAATCTCACCATGTCAAATGGTAAAATCAGAATTGAGTCAAACTAAAATGTTATACCAATGGTGTTTATGCTAATTATTACAAACGTCCACCTGGATCACAGATGTCCTTCAGGGATGGAAGTCTACTATGTGGTTTGGTCCACGTATGACTCCAGACCCATCTGCTTGTAGCCTTAAATCCTTCCTGTCTATCCCTGATAGCCTTCCATCCTTGCTTAACTAGAATCTATGCACCTCTGCCTTTAAAATATTTTGCTTTTACTGTATTTTCAAGAAGAGAGTCCAAAAGGTTCTCTACCTGCTGAGAGAGAGAAAAACTTCACCTCATCTCTGTTTTAATGGCTGATCCCTGAGTTTAAACAGTGACCCCCTCGATCAAAATCACTCACAGGATGAAACATTTCTGGACATAGTCATAAACATGACCAGCACAGAAAAAAAACATTTAGCCAATCAAGACTGCACTGGTCAAAACTAACCACTTAATCATTGTAATCCGATTAATGTTTGGCACAAAGCCTTGTATGTCTTGGCATTGCAATATTGTTGAATGTTAGAGTTTCTGCCTCTAAACCTTTATAGGCAGTGAGATCCAGATCCCCACCATCCTCTGGGTGAAAAATATCTTTCCTCAGATCTCCTCCAAACTCCTACATCTAATCTTGGTCATTGATCTCTCCACCAAGGGAAAATGTTTTTTCCTGTCTACCCTGTCTATGATCCTCATAATTTAATACATCTCAATCATGCCTCCCTCAATCTCATCTGCTCCAAGGAAAACAAGCCCAATCTACCCAATCTTTCTTCATAACTGAAATCGCCAGTCCAGACAACATCCTGGTAAATCTCCTCTGCATCCTCTCCAGTGCTATTACATCCCTTCTATAATGTGGGTTCCAGAATTACACACATTACTCTAGCTATAGCCTAGCCAATACTTGATACAGTTCCAGCAAAACCTCCCTGCTCTTAAACTCTATGCCTATCACCTAATAAAAACAGGTCCGCCAAAAGTGGCCCGGTCGCTCAGTGGTTAGCACTGCTTCTTCATACCGCCAGGGACTCAAGTTCAATTCCACCTTTGGGTGACTGTCTGTGTGGAGTTTGCACATTCTCTTCATGCCTGTGTGGGTTTCCTCCTGCAGTCCAAAGATATGCAGATTAGGTGGATTTGCCATAGAAATTGCAAGCTTACAGGGATAGGGGTGGGTCTGGGTGAACTGCTCTTCAGAAGGTTAGTATGGACTTGATGGGTTGAATGGCCTGCTATCACACTGTAGGGATTCTATGATATGACACCTGAACCTCATCAATATTGTTAAGACCCCTCAGGGTTTTATATATTTCAATCAATGTTTACTCTTCTAAATTTCAATGAATACAAGCCTCGCCTGTCCGACACTTAGACATAAGACAACCATTCTGGTTTAGTATAGCATACTTTTTCTGAACTATCTCCATCATAGTTAGATTCTGCCTTAGAAAACATAGATATATGGAAGTTAAGCGTGAGTAGGCATTCAATCCCTCGAGCCTGCTCCATCATTCAATCTGATTACGACTGATCATTGAGTCAAAAGCCTAATCCTGCTCTCCCCATTTCCCTTGATCCCTTTAGCCACAAGAGTTATATCTAACTCCTTGAAAACACAATGTTTTGGCCTCAACTACTTTCTGTGGTAGTGAATTGCACAGACTCACCATTCTGGGTGAAAAAATTCCCTTTATTCATTCACTGGAATGAGGATGTCACTAGCTAGGCAGGGTTTATTGTCCAGAGGGCAGTTAAGAGTCAACCACCTTGCTATGGGTCTGGAGTCACAGATAAGCCAGACCAGGTAAGGATGATTGTCTCCTTCCCTAAAGAACATTA
Source organism: Chiloscyllium plagiosum (assembly GCF_004010195.1). Taxonomy (NCBI): domain Eukaryota; kingdom Metazoa; phylum Chordata; class Chondrichthyes; order Orectolobiformes; family Hemiscylliidae; genus Chiloscyllium; species Chiloscyllium plagiosum. The sequence goes on from NC_057713.1 coordinate 3,011,901, forward strand.
GTGAACCAGATAGGTTTTTCCGACAGTGGTCTTCATTAGATTTATAATTCAAGATATTTATCGAATTCAAATTCTACTATCTGCCATGACGGGACTCAAACCTGGGGCCCCAGAACATTATCTGGGTCTCTGGATTAACATTCAAGCAATAATACCACTAGGCCATTGCCTCCCCTAATTACTTCTCATCTCAGTCCTGGTTCTGGACTCCCCCCACTATCAGAAACATCCTTCCTGCATCTCACCTGTCTAGTTCTGTTAGAATTTTGTAGGTTCCATGAGATTCCCCTCTCATTCTTCTATACTCCAATGAATACAATCCTAACCAAGTCAATATTAACCAAGTCAATTTCTTTTCATATGGAAGTCCTGCCATCCTCGGAATCAATTTGGTAAATCCTTACTGTACTCCCTTTGTAACAAGAACATCCATCTTTCCACAGATAAGGAGACCAAATCTGCACACAATATTCTAGGTCTAGCCTCACAATGCCTTGCAGCAAGATATCATAGAATCTCTACAGTGTGGAAACAGACCCTTTGGCTCAACATGTCCACACTGACCTCTCCAAAGAGTAGCCCACTCCCCCACCTATATTTAACGCTGACTAATGCACCTAACGCACACATCCCTGAACACTATGGGCAATTTAGTTTGGCCAATTCATGTAACCTGCACATCTTTGGACCGTGGGAGGAAACCGGAGTGCCCGGAGGAAACCCACGCAGACACGGGGAGGGTGTGCAAACTCCACACAGACAGTCACCCGAGGGTGGAAGTGAACCCGGGTCCCTGGCGCTGTGAGGCAGCAGTGCTGACCACTGAGCCACCTTGCCGCCCCATATCCTTATTCCTGTATTTGATCCTCTCGCTATGAAGGCCAACCTACAGTCTCCCTTCTTTACTGCCTGCTGCACCTCTGGGCTTACTGTTAGCAACTGGTGCATGAGGACAGGTCTTGTTGGACCTTCCCCTCTCTCAATTTACAGCCATTCAAATAATAATCTGACTTTCTATTGTTACTACCAAAATGGGTAACCTTGCATTTATCCACATTATGCTGCATTTGCCATGCATTTACCCACTCACTCAGCCTGTCCAAATCATGCTGCAACATCTCTCTATCCTCCTCACAGCTCATCCTTCTACCCAGTTTCAATATTAACTGCAAATTTTGACATATTACATTTAGTTCCCTCATCTAAATCATTAACATATAGGTGAATAGCTGAGGTTCTAATACTGTTCCTGCAATCCCCCACTAGTCATTGCCCGCCATTCAGAGCAAGACTCATTTTTTCCTAATTTTTCTTTCCTGTCTGCTAACTTTTCTATCCATCTTAATTCACTACCCCTAATCTCATGTGCTTTAATTTTACACATTAATGCCTTATGTGGGGACTTTGTCAAAAGCCTTCTGAAAATGCAAATGAATCACATCCACTGGCTCCCTTGATCAACTCTATTAGTTACATTTTTGAAGAATTCAGGTAGATTTGTCAAGCAAGATTCCCCTTTTGTAAATCCATGCTAACTGTGTCTGATTCCATGATTGTTTTCTAAGTGCTGTGCTATGAAATCCTTGATAATGGGCTCTAGCATCATTCCCACTACTCACATCAGACACACTGGTCTATAACTTCCTGAGTTCCCTCTTGTTCCCTTTTTAAACAGTTGGGTTAGATTAGTTACATTAGGAATTATTTCAGTGTCTGAAGAATCTCATCAATTTGTCCAACAGTCCCTCTCACTAAACTCGGTGTCCCCATTACTTCTGGTACACTATTTGTGTCCTCTTTTGTGAACACAGAAGTGAAGCATGAATTTCATTCATCAGCTATTTCTTTGTTTCCCCATTATAAATTCCCCCATTCCTGACGGTAAGAGATCTACACTAAGTTTCACCAATCTGTTTCCCTTACATACTTGTAGAAACTGTTACAGTCAGTTCTTGTGTTTCTGTCAAGCTTATGGCTATCCTTCATTTTCCCTTTCTTAATCAATCCCTTGATCCTACTTTGCTGACTTCTAAACTGCTTCCAATCCTCAGGTCTACTGAATTTTTCTTGCCAACTTGTATGGCTCTTTTTTGCATTTAATGCTATCTCTAACTTCCCTCGAAGATATGGTTTGGCCGCTATTCACTGTTCAGTGACCAATACTGTACCCAGTACTCCAGATAGAGTCTCACTAGTGCCTTATGTAACTGAAACCGAACCTCTCTACTTCTGTATTCAATTCCCTTCACCATAAAACATAAAATTCCATTAGCTTTCCCTGTGACTTGCTGTACCCGCAGACTAACTTTTTGCAATTCACGCATGAGGATACTCAGATCCCTCTGTACCTCAGAGCTCTATAAACTTTCACCATTTCCATAAGATGCTTTTTAACTTTCCTCCAAAAATGGAGTTTCACATTTTCCCAACTTATATTCCATTTGCCGCATCACGCCCACTCAACTAATCTATCTATAATTTTTTTTTGCAGATGTCTTGTGTCTTCCTCATAACTTCCTTTTCTACCTATCTTTATCATCAGCGAATTATGAAACCACACCTTCAGTCCCTTCATTTAAGTCATTCACATAAATTATAAACTGTTGAGATCCTGCACCAACCCTGGGGCATATCCCACTTTACATCTTGGCAAAACCTGCAAAAGATGCCTACTGTCTACTTCCTCTCAGCCAGCCAATCTTCTATGGCTATGTGCCCTACAACACGAATTTTTAAAAATTTTCTGCAATAATCTTTGATGTATCATCTTATCAAATCCCTTCAATGAATCTGAGTATGGTGCATCCACCATTTCCTCTTTATCCTCAGCATCTTACCTCCTGAAAGAACTCCGGTAGATTGGTTAAATGTGATTTCCCTTTCACAAAATCATGTTGATTCTGCTTGATTATGTTGAACTTATCTAAATGCCTTGCTACAAACTCTTTAATAAAAAGAACAAAAGAACCAGTGGATGCTGGAAATCTGAAATGGAAACAGAAATTACTGGAAAATCTTAGCAGGTCTGACAGCACCTGTGGAGAGAAATCAGAGTTAACACGTTAGATCCAGTGACCCTTCCTCAGATTGACGAAATATTAAATTCTTTAATTATAGCTTCAAGCATTTTCCCTATGTCAGAGAATGGAAGGAATTTGAACATCAGGATGAAATTTTTTTATTTGTAATGTTAATAGACCAAAAGTCAATGTATAATGAGTCTGACATGTGCAACTGAGGTGTTCGTCAATGTTCAGTGAAAGAATATATTGCTCTTGTTCCAATGATATCCTTCCCTATTTGCTGTTTGCTCTTTTACTGGGTTTGACCCTGATTTCTCAGTCTGTTTTCTGTCTAAACAACAAAGGGAAACAAGCCACAAAGGTATACAGAGGAATACGCCATTCGATTATCTGAATATCGGATTATCCGGCAAGATCGCAAGGTCCTGATGCTCAGCTAAACTATGTTATCCCGCATTTGATTATCCGGAATTTGATTAACCGAGCGAAATACTGCCCACTCGTGTCCTTCAGATAATCAAAGTTCCTCTGTATTTGAAGTCACTGAATGTTTTCACTGCATCAGCAAGGATGCTGATCAAGTCAGTTTTTCATCTTGGTTTGCAATGTGACTTGCTGCTGTCAGTTCTTGCTTTGCATACCCAGATTAAAAATCATGTTACTTTTTAAAAAATGTTTGTTGTGCTGGATCTTGCTGGAAATTAACTGCTTGTTAATAACTCACTGTTTTGAATATATAAATTAATTGTAAATTCAGTGGCTTAGCATAAAGTTACCATAGACCCAGAGGATCATAGACTGTTCTCTCATTAGAGAAGGAAGACTGATGGTGAGATTAACCTGAGTGTCACCACATCTCAGGTGAGGGGGAAAGAAAAGGTAGGACCTTCATGGGTAAGTTAAGGTTAACAATCTTCAGCATTTGCTGCAATTGCCTGTGATGATAAGATCAGAAGAAATAGGAACAGGAGTAGACAGTTCAGCTCCTCACACCTGCTCAGCCATTCAGTAGGATCATGGCTGATCCACTTTCTTGCACACCCAGCATCCTACTTTTAGGCTGTTCTTCATTTGACTATATGTACAATCGAAGTTTTGAAATTCCTTTGTTTTGGTGAATTAATTTATTTGCGCTTTTCTTTTACATAGACTGCACAAATGAAGAACCCAAGGATACTAGTTCTGATGAGAAGTGTGACAGTAAGTGAAAGATTTTGCAGATCTGTTCTGCAGCTATATTATCTCATGGAAAGGGAAAATGCTTCCTGAATTGTTACTGTGCTGCATTAATAAGAACAAAAATGAATATCTTTTACCTATGTCAAGTTATTAGGTAATACAGCACCTGAACGAGAGGTGGATACAATTAGAAATCTGCAGGACAGAGAATTGTGATTGTTCTTCCAAAGAACCAACATTGATAAGATGGGTTGAAAGGTCTCATTTCATGCTATTTCATTCAATCATTCTACAATCGTTACAGCACAGGGTGAGAAAAGGAATGAGAGTCTTTGGTTAAGAGGAGAAACAAGAGAAATGTGTGCTCATCTCAAAAACAAATAAGATTAAGAGTAAATCTGATTTAAGTGTTCAAACCTATAGAGGATTGTAGTTAAGTTAAGGGGTAGTGTATATGATCATCAAAAGAAGAAAAAGGTTACGAGATTAATTTTCTAAATGGAATGTTCAGAATTTGATTGAAGCAGAATTTTAATTTGCTAAAGGGTAATCGATAAGTAGGAGAAAAATGTAGCCCTTCCTCTAATGACCCTCCAGTGAGGCAATGGCCTGGTGGTTTTATTGGTGGACTATTAATCCACTCAGCCAATGTTCTGGGGACCTGGGTTTGAATCCCATCATGGCAGATGGTGGAATTTGAATTAAGTGAAGAATCTGGAATTAAGAGTCTAATGATAACCATGAAATCCATTGTTGATTGTTAGAAAATCCATCTGGTTCACTAATGTCCTTTAGGAAGAACATTTCTCATCTTTACCTACATGTGATTCAAGACCCACTCTAACCTGCCCTCTGGGCAATTAGTGATGGTGAATAAATGCTGATCTAGCTAGAGATGCCCATATCCTATGAATAAGTAAAAAAAAAGCCCTCCATGAGCATTGACCCTCCGACTTTGTGACCCTCCCTTTGAATTGCACTGCAACTGTTAACCTAGTCTTCACATTTGAAAATAATTTCAACTTTAGATGGAAAGTAACTGGAGTGAGTTAATTTTATCTGAAAGCCAGCATTGACACAATGGACTAAATGGGCTTCCCTTGTCCTGCAGTGTGTCTGCCTGGTTTGTCAAGCTTCTGTTTTCACAGACCATATGCAACTTAATTTCTTTCCTGTCTATTTCCAAGGTCTGTTGTTGGGTAACACCTGTTAAAATAAACAAATTCATATCAGTATTAAAATAAGGTGCAGAAGGTGCCATTCTCATGTATTAATTCAACACCAGCCGGCTAATATTGTCAGAATGAATTTTCAAGTTAAGGGTGCTAAGGTAACCATTCCATAGAGGGTGAGGGAGATGAGAGTTTGGTAAGGGGAGGGGGAGTGGAGTGCTTTGCATTGAATGTACACTTCCTTGTACTCATCCTCTTTGGTATTTTAAAAGTTCTCATTTTGTGTTCAGTTTCTCTGCAACCAGTAAACAGAATCAATGATAATTCATTTGTTTATTCTCCAGCCTGTGACAGTTGCGTTGAAGCTCTGTTGCTCGACTTGAACAAAATGGATTCCGATCTGTATAAGATCAAACTCCAGCTTCAAAATGCAAACACAAGCACTGCTACACAGCATCGCATGAACAACTTAGACAAGTCCATAAAAAACACTGAGGTAAATCCAAGACAAGGCTTGCATACATTATCTTTTCCAAAGTCAAATTCTATCACTTCTATGTCGTCCCCAAAACCTTACAGACTGGCCCCAAGTAAAGTTTGAGTTTCCTTGCTCAGACCAGTTATTTTTTAAATGGTTGAAAAAAATAATATACCAGTGTAAGATTTAACATCTCAATTTAGTGAAATAAGATGCTGAAGGAAAGCATGAGCATTAGATCATACGAAATAGGAACAGGATTCTCTCCCTTGAGTATGCTGTGTCAGTAAATAGGATTATGGTTGATCTCACATTGGTGTAAGTATGTAGACCTGTCATGTGCATATGGGTGTGAAATGTATGTCTGCATGGGAGTACAAGGTATGAAAATAAATTGGATGTCAGTTACACTCAAATGTTCAGGTTTTAAGTTGGAAAATACAGTTAATTTATTATAGGTGTATCAGTTTATTTTAACATAATATTCCTTGCTAGCTTGGAAATGAATTATGCATTGTTTAAGCAGATTGATTAAAAGAAAAGTCATAGTAATAGGCCTGAACACAAAAGTGGTCATCAAAATGGCTTGTGCAAATGGGTCTAAATAAATCAGTTACTAACAACAGAGTGCAGAGTGCATCTACATGCATGTGATCAATATCATATACACTTGTGCAGATACATTGTTAAATGGGAGAATTCCCAGTTAAGGGGATGTACAGAATTCTGATTTAATTGGAGCTGATTTGACTGTAGATTTGCTGTCCATTAAAGTGTCTTTCTGGGAGGTAAAGTTTACTGTGTGTGAACTACATCCAGTGTGCCATGAGGCATTGTTGACCCAATGTTAGGAAATGAGGAAGGCAGTTTTGAAACAGTCAAAACAAGCAGTAATATTTCTCTCCAAACAAGCAGCCCCAGGTTGATTGGTTGCATGCCTGGGATTGTAGTTGCATTGTCCACACTGATTTTCCTATCCCTTGATTCAGACAGATCTACAGCACAGAAAAGGCCCTCTTATCATCTGCAAACTAGGGACAAACTCTACCCTGGGAGACTGTTGGAGTGTAGTTCCAAATAGCGCTAACTGTGTGATTATATGGGTCAGACCATTGTTGTTCCCAGCAGCTTCTGAGTTGTCACTTTGCAGTGACATATCCTGTGAACCTGTGTCTTAGTGTGTCAACAGTCTCTGCACCACCAAATAGAATAACATTGGTGATAAGGGCAGCCAAAAATAATACATTTAAATTACAAATTCAATGATATAAATTGTTTCCCATTTTAGAATCAGTTAAAGGTGTATCAGGCCACTGTGGAGCAGCATGTAAAAAGGACTGATGACTTGGAAAATGACAACATGAATCTCATTCAAGATGTCCTTGCGCTTGAGGAAAAGGTAAGTAATATTTGTGACAATTTCAAAAGTTAACAAATGTTAAAGCCTCTGAGATACTACGGAAGGATTTAACAGATTGATACCACTGGAGAGATTAGAGGATCTGTGATTATTCTCCTTAGAACAGAGAAACTTAAAGGGAGATTAAATAAACATGCTCAAAATGATACAGAGTTTTGTTAAAATCAGTAAATGATTTCCAGTGGCAAGAGTGTTGATAATCAGGAGACATAGAATTCAGATAGTTGTCAAAAATCTCAGAGTGGAAGGTTGTTTGCACATGGGTACAGTTGGAAAGCTTGGTCTGAAAGTGAAGCAGAAAAATGGTAACTTTCATGAGGGAACTAGACAAAAGAACTTGGAAAAGAAAATTTGCAGGACAGTAAGAGTGAGAAACTGAAACAAAACCAAGTATTCTTTTCATAGAGCTGACATAGGCAAAATGTGCCTGTGATGTGTCATAGAGTCATGGAGATGTACAGCACGGAACATGAGAAGTTATCGCTCAAACTATCCATGTAAACTTCAGATGTGCTGAAATCTGAAAATGTTTTATTTTAAGGTGGAAAAGGATTCTCGAACTACTCAACTGTTACTCTCTTCAATCAATGTGACCCATCAACGTGCACAAGACATGGTGACAAATATAGAAAACGTGTTGTTGCAGATCTTGGGTGAGCTCGCTTTTACACTAAATAAAGTAGCTGATATTGTAATACAGCCTTTAAACAAAAAGACCTCCATTTAGAGTCATAGAGATGTACAGCATGGAAACAGACCCTTCGGTCCAACCCGTCCATGCTGACCAGATATCCCAACCTAATCTAGTCCCACCTGCCAGCACCCGGCCCATATCCCTCCAAACCCTTCCTATTCATATACTCATCCAAATGCCTCTTAAATGTTGCAATTGTACCAGCCTCCACCACATTCTCTGGCAGCTCATTCCATACACATACCACCCTCTGCATGAAAAAGCTGCCCCTTAGGTCTCTTTTATATCTTTCCCCTCTCACCCTAAACCTATGCCCTCTAGTTCTGGACTCCCCG
>NC_057713.1:3020942-3060435 GCF_004010195.1 Chiloscyllium plagiosum
CAGGATTCCCTCCAACAACTTGCCCACCACCGAGGTCAGGCTCACCAGTCTATAGTTCCCTGGCTTGTCTTTACCGCCCTTCTTAAACAGTGGCACCACGTTAGCCAACCTTCAGTCTTCTGGCACCTCACCTGTGATTATCGATGATACAAATATCTCAGCAAGAGGCCCAGCAATCACTTCTCTAGCTTCCCACAGAGTTCTCAGGTACACCTGATCAGCTCATGGGGATTTATTCACCTTTAACTGTTTCAAGGCATCCAGCACTTCCTCCTCTGTAATATGGACATTTAAAAATGTCACCATCTATTTCCCTACATTCTATATTTTCCATATCCTTTTCCACAGTAAATACTGATGCAAAATATTCATTTAGTATCTCCCCCATTTTCTGTGGCTTCACACCAAGGCTGCCTTGCTGATCTTTGAGGGGCCCTATTCTCTCCCTAGTTACCCTTTTGTCCTTAATATATTTGTAAAATCCCTTTGGATTCTCCTTAATTGTATTTGCCAACACTATCTCATGTCCCTGTTTTGCCCTCCTGATTTCCCTCTTAAGTATACTCCTTTCTAAAGCAGATATTACACACTTAGAATATCCCAAAGCACTTTACAGCTATGTATATTTTTCTCTATCCTTTCATGGGATGTGGGTGTTATTGACAATGACCAACATTTGTAGAGCTGTGATTTTAGAGAGCCAGCAATTCTCCAAGGTAGAACTTTATCCCAGATATGAGCAAAAGCTTCATCCTGAGGTAAGTGTTAAGTACTGCAGAGCAAATGAGCAAATCTCATTGATTCTTTGTGTGCTGGAGCAGGAAACCCCACCATTCAAAAACTCATGCCCATAGAGTGAGTTATGGCAGCAAGGAGGCTCTCCAGCCCACTGAATCTTTGGCATCTTTTCCTGGAGCAATCTAGTCCATCAATATCCCAGTATCCAAGTCATTTTTAGATATACATAAATTTATGTTAAAAATCCACTCTATCATTGCTGAGTTTCACTTTAACAATCTTGCATTTATATAGCACCTTTTAAAATAGTATAGCAGTCAAAGGTGTTTGACAGGGGCATTAGATGACAAAAAATTGACACTGAGGCACACAAGGAGATTTGTGCTCAAAAGCTTCAACAAAGAGTTTGTTTTAAGGAGGTATGAGGCATTTAGAGGGAAATTAGGGAGGAAAAAGAGCCCAAGGGTCTGAAGACACAGCGGTAAAGCAGTGAAAATCAAGGGTGAAGAAGAGAGCAGGTTTTACAGTTGCTGACAATATGCATCATATTATAATAATGAAACATCCTTGTAAGGAGAAACTAGGAAGGACTTTGTTTCTGCAATTGTGTTTCAGAAATGTTGAAGACCATGAACACCCTTGATTCCTCATCCGGCACTGCACCCAAGTTAGATGAGGTAGAACGGATGCTCAATGAAATGAGAAACCGTAACTTTGATGTGGAGAGAAGAGTGGCTGACAGGGAGAATCAAGAGTCAAAGATATGTAAGTATTGTCGCCTTAGGAAAAACACTTTTCATTGGCTTTCAACAGACATGTAGATCCAACTGTTTGATTCCAAAGTGCTGGAGGTGAATAAAGTAAATTGTGAAACTTGCTGCGACAGGAGATGGTTAAGATGAGTAGCATTGGTGCCTCTAAAGGGAAGCTAGCTGACAGGATTTTCAATCTATGTAGGTTTTGATTAAATTCTCACTTTAAATTTCAGAAAAATAATGAGTTGTCTTATCAGCAGTACTACTTTTCTTATTACTGTAAATAACACAATAATTTATTGTTGATGTGATGACAAGTGCAATTTAATTTCCGTTCAGATTCTTGGTTTAGAATGCAACTTATTTTATTCAAGGGCCATTAAGATAATGAGTCACTTATAAATGCAATAAAGAATTTGATTTAAATTTCTTTATCCTAAATGTGGTAAGAATGTGCAATTTGCTATTACAGTGAGTGGCTGAATTGCATAGCTACACTTAAGGTGAAGCTTCTAAGAAAAAAAAGAGCACAGGATATGTTGAGAGCATATGAGGAAGCTCGTACAGACCATAAAGCCAGACTGTCTTCTTCTGTAATAACCTTTCCAGGGATGATCTCTTAATTGACACAGGCGCAAGTGTTTCTTATCCAATTAAATCAGATAAGAATTTGGGAGCAAGAATGGGGATGGGTTTTGGATTTGGATTTAGGTTGAATGTTGTCCTAAAGGAGGGAGTTTGTATCAAGCTGTGCCATTGTGTCACGGGGAAGCAGGTTGTCACGGCAAGCCAAATGACTGACAATAGAGGAAGGAGATGGACAGATCCTTTTCCAATGAGGCGGCAGAGAAAGTTATCTTCTGTTGGAGCAGTGTCACCTTTCTGTTCAGTGTCATCTCCCTCTGCCTCCAATTTCTGCTCTCCACCTCCTGTTCCCAATGAACTGTCAGCTCCCAGGGCATCATCACCCTGAAGGTCCATGCAAGAGGTCCATATTATGGACAGCACAGAAGAACCACAATGATTGAGGGTATAGGAGGGTGTTGGAGAGCACAATGTGAATGCATCAGACATTGGACCGGTGCCCTGGGAGCCTGCAATGTCCCTTCTATTGTTACTCTGATGTGTTGTTCAGCATTTGTAAAGAGAGCATCTGTCATCTGGATGATGTACAATTTGTCACCCCCTATCACAGCCACTGATGTTCAGTTGACGAGAACACAGATGTCGGTGACCTTCTGCCTAGAAAGTTGCAGATGACTTAGCAACAGTTCACAAATAACTACAGATTCCATCACTCCTGCCGATCTTGTATTCAGAGTAACTTCTCCTTCTCCTTCATGTCCCTTGCCCCTCTCATCTGATCTCCTGAAGTTGGTAATCTACCATTCCTCTGCAGACTGCTGCTCTCCATCTCCAGTCACCTCAATTGCCGGGGGTAGAGCACCCATCTCCAACTGTAGCCTTTCCAGTACTCAAGTCAGCTCTGAATAGCCATGTTCCCTGTTCTGATGCCCATTTTATGCCAGGAAGATGGCAACTTCCTGAACTGGTAAACTTATTAATGCAGACACCACCCTTACTTAATATTGGCTGCAGAAATTTTAATTTTCTATGAAAAGCTTGAATATTTTTAACTCTCTTCTCCATGACCTGCCCCTGACCTGGCCTTTACTTGCATGCAGCACAGGCAACTGCTGAATGTTAGCCTCCTCCAAAAATGTTCAAAAGGTGATATCAAGGGACTAGCTTTTAGTAAGTCCTAAACAATGTTATTTGGCCTTTTGCAGGTTTAAGCCAGTTCAGAGACTGCACTACTCCCTGTCATCAGAGAGGCTTTTGTAGTGAAGTGGTTATGTCCTTATCTGTAAGCCAGAAGGTGCAGGTCGATGTCCCACCTATTCCAAAAGTGTGTCATAGCATAACTGAACAGACTGATTGGCAAAAACACTATCTCCCTGCCATCACAAGTATCATCAAGATCAGATACAAAGTGGGAAATCTAACTATGTAACGCTGCAGCTATTCTGCTCCCCCAAATTGTATGTATTCCAGCCCCAGTTGATATCAGGAAAATCCAATCCTAGGTATTGGTCTTTTTCTCATTGGATGGAAGAACAGGCTCAAGTGTCTAATGGTCTTGACTGATTCCAAAATTCTTCAGTATAATCTGTGACACAGGATTTTTTAAAATCAAAAATATAATTTTGTTACTGTTACTCTCCTATTTCTTACTTGTTATCTGTTAGTGCTTGACCGTATTAAGAATGGATTTGTAAAAAATATTGAAGAGAACAAACAACTCGCAAGTAATATAACGGATGCACTAAGTTTATATCAGACTAAGTTAATGGATCTTCAAGATGCGATAAATGAAGCAGCCAATCTAACTCAAAAAGCTGAAAACCTCAACGGAATTAATTCTATTTCACTGGACAATATTAAGGTGATTGTTAAATATTATTAATTGCATTACTTAATGGTTGAATTTTATTTCTTTACAACATCGATATTCATAACAGTTCAACATTTAAAATGATTTCCTTTTAATTAGGAAGAACTTTGAGGGAATTATGACAAATTTTGATAAAGAAAATAAAGGGAAACTGTTGTCAGTGGTAGGAGTCTCAGTAGCCAGAGGATACAAATTTAGAATAACTGATACAAGAGCCAGAAGAGAGATGTGACAATATTCTCAACACACTGAATGGTTGTAATGTGGAATACGCTGCCTGGAAGTTTGGTGAAAGCTGATTCACAACACAGTTTCAGGAAGAAATTTCTCTCAGTCATGACCTCATTCTCGGGCTCCCGGGGTTAAATGTCCTCCAACAAAAAATAGAACATAGAAATAGAAGTATATTATTCAGTCCTTCAAGCCTGCTTTACCATTCAACGAGATTGTAGCTGATCTGTGATCGAACACCATATACCTGCCTTGGCTCATGTTTCTTAACATCTTTATCTATTTAATTTATCTCAGATTTAAAATTAACATTTGATCCTATATCCACTACCATTTGTGGAAGTGAGTACCAAACATCTACCACGCTTTCAGTGTCGAAGTACTGCTACCATCTCTCCTGACCCTAATTCGCAGACTATGCCCTCAAGTTGTAGAATCCCCAACTAATGGAAATAAATCAATCAGATCACCCCTTAGCCTTCTAAATTCGAAATAAAACAGACTTAATTTGTGTAATCTCTCCTCATAACTTAACCTCTGAAGTCCAGATATCATTCTTGTAAACCTACTTTGTACTCCCTCCAAGGCCAATAGATCCTTCCTAAGGTGTGCTGCCCACATTTGCTCACAGTGCTCTCAATGGGGTTTAACCAGGGGTTTGTATAACTGCAGCACAGCTGCAGCATCCTTATACACCAATCCTCCAGATATAAAAGCCAGCATTCAAGTAGATAGTCTTGATTATTTGCTGCACCCTGTTTGTGGCAGTTTAAAGATCTGAACTCCCAAGTCTTTGGACATCCACTGTATTTAACTTCATACCATATAGAAAATACCCTGATCTCATGCTGGAGAAACTCAGCAGGTCTGGGAGTATCTGAGGAGAGAGAAACAGAGTTAACATCTCAGGTACAGTGACACTTCTTCAGAACTTAGTTAAATGACCTCCTCCCGTTCTTCTATTCCTGTGAAAACAGCATCGTATTGAACAAATTTTACAGCGCATGAAAAAGATTTGATTTCAGCTAAAGCAAACCATTTAAAACATCTCTGTTCAAAACACACCAGTGACATCTCTTGGCCAAAAAAATGTACTGAACACCAACTATATTTTTTTAACACACTATAACATTTGAAGTCGCTTGAATAAATATCATTGTTAAACAGAAAAATTAGTAGCCTCAACTTTCAGTAGAACTAATCTATATGATTAGAGATTTCCCAATTTAGAGATTTTATCTAAATGCAAGTCATTGTTTTATTATTCCTCTATTTCCACACTCCCTGAACTTTAGCTTATCCAAAACTCAGTGTGTCTATATCTGAACCCAGAGTAAATCCCACTTATCCATCACTTCTGGGGTATCTCACCTTCCCTTCACAACAATAAACATTTATTAAACATCCCTAAGCACTTCACAAGGTATTATCAAGCAATATGATATGGAGTTATTTGAGGAGATATTTGGTAACATAAGAAATAGGTAAAGGAGTAGTCCACTCAGCCCCTCACCTCAGTCATACAATAGGAACACGGCTGATCCAACATTCCTCATATCCACTCTACTACTCTTTCCCCTTAACCCTCGGTTCCCCTAATGACCAAGACGCTATCTACCTAAGCATTTAAATACACCTAAGGACTCCAACCCCACAGTTCTCTGTGGCAAGGAGTTCCAAAGACTCTCAACCCTCAGAGAGAGGAAATTCCTCCTCATCTCACCTTATCCCTTTATTTTGAAACTGTGCTGTCTGGACCTAGACTCTCCCATGAGGGGGAGCATACTCTCAGCACTTGTCCTGTCAAGCCCTTAAGAATCCTATATTTTTCAATGAGATCAATTCATTCTAAACTCAGATGAGTAAAGCCCCAACCTGTTTAACCTTTGAGCACATGACCAAAAGCTTCATTAAAGAGCTATAGATTTTATGGAGCAGCCTAAGGGAGGAAAATGAGGTAGAGAAATTTGGGGAAATTTGGTCTGTACAACAAAAGTTTCTAATGAAAATATTTTGAAGCTGATCAGAGTTAAATAGGGTGGAATTTGGCACAAATATTTTTACCCAGAGGGTGATGGAAGGTGGAATTCTGTGCTCCAGAGGGTGGTTGAGTCATAAACACTTGTAACATTTAATCAGAATTTAGATATTCACTTACATTATCATAACCTTCAGGGCTAAAGGCTTAGTGCTGGAAAATGAGATTAATATTCAGATCATTGTTGATAGGTGCAGAAACAATTGACCAAATAGTCTCCTTCTATGCTGTACTTGTCGACAAGTTTTCGAGTTAGGTTATAAGAAGCATCTTAAAGGAGGAGAGAGAGGCGGAGGTTGAAAGAGAGACTTCCAGTATTCTGAGCCCAGGCAGCTGTTGGCACAGTCACCAGTGGGGAGGATGCGCAAAGGAGGAGTGCAGTAAGGATGATGGAACAAGTAGAGGTCACAAGAAGTTTCTCCACAGAAACGAAAGGAAGGGGAAGTTCACTTGGAGCACCAGTAGTGGCCAAAGACCATTTCTGGAAATGTTAGAAAAGATCTGTTTCTATTGTGTGAATAAAGAGTCTTCAGATATGGACATGTACCATGGTACAGAAAGTCAATATACAATTCTCTTCACAGAATAAACATGGTAAATTAAATATTAAGCAGGCGGAAGTTACAAGTTTGCTTCAAATGGCAGATGTCACCCTTACTAATCTGAACAACATGCTCCGGATGTTGGATAAGAGCCAGGAGGTAAGAGAAAGCATTCATCACCAGATTTTGATATGATATCTGAGTAGACTCCACACTCATGTTCATATTTGATTATTCCTACATTAACCAGAATTATGAAAAACACGGAGCTCAGTTAGATGGAGCCTTATCATCACTTGAAGACAAAATTAAAAAGCTCTCAAATGCTAACAGCAAGGAGCCCATTGTGGTTAGTGCTGAGAGACATGCTGAAAACCTGGATCAACTGTCAAAGCAACTCCAGAGGTGAGAGGGATTCAGGGATAGAGCTGGAAAGTGGGGTTGACACTGACAATTAACCAAAGTCTATTTAAAATGTCAGGGCAGGATTTAAGGGCCAAATGGTCTTCTCCTGTTCCTATTTCTAATGTTCTTACATAAGAGCACTGGATTGTTGGAAAAAGTAAGCAAAAACACAGACTGACACAACAGATCATTGTTGACAGGTGCAGAAACAATTGACCAAATAGTCTCCTTCTATGCTGTACTTGTCGACAAGTTTTTGAGTCAGGTTATAAGAAGCATCTTCAAGGAGGAGAGAGAGGTGGAGGTTAAAGGAGAGACTACCAGTATTCTGATCCCAGGCAGCTGTTGGCACAGTGGCCAATGGGGAGGATGCGCAAAGGAGGAGTGTAGAGAGAATCATGGAACAAGCAGAGGTCACACTATTGCATGTTGAAGGAAAGAAACTAGGTGGTCTTTCACATGTTACTATTCTCAAAGGGAGAAGGTGGTGGAGTGGTAATCTCACTGGACTGGTAATTCCAAGGCTGGACCCTGCTAATTCCAAGATTCAAGCTCATGTTGTGGAGACATAAATGCAAATGCTACCACAGCAACTGATGGAATATAAATACAAATAACAAAGCTTAAATGTAAAGCTAATTTCAGTATTGGTGATTATGAAATGACCATTGATTGTTGTAAAAACCCATGTAGCTCACTAGTATCATTAGGGAAGGAAATCTGCTTTCCTGGTCTACATGTAACTTCAGACCTTAATGTTTTTTACTCTTTACTGCTGTCTGAAGAGAGCCAATTTATTCAAGGGTAATTATGGATTGCAACAATCATATGGTAAAAATAAATTCTCCCAACTTAGACATATCCACATCATATGGAGTGACATTAAGAGGGGAAAGTAAAACAAGCTAATTATTTTTGAAATATTTGTCAGGTGCCAATCTTTGGAAAAGTGAGGCTGGCAACCTGTGATGCTGTTCTCTGATCCAATTATCGATGTGGTTAATATCTTTTGCCTCTGGTTGTGAGAGCAAGTCCCACCCAATAATGTAAGCCCAAAATCTCAGCTGCAAATCTGCAGCTATCTTTAATTCTGCTTTAATGTGGGAGGTACCTTCATTTGGGTGAGAAGTTGAAATTGAGTCCATTCATTTCCTCTTATTTTGAATAAGTACAGGCCAACATTGATCCCTCAAACAATATCACAATTACAAATTAGCTTGTCAGTATCACATTGCTATTTATAGATGATTGTTATATAAAAATTGTTTGTCCTGTGTCCTACAAAATGTAGGAAGCACATTTCGAAGCACTTTGTTAGCCATAAAGTGATTCAGACGTCTGGGCTCATGAAAGCCACTGTGTAAACATACCTTTTATGCAGCTATAGAACATAGAACAGGACAGCACAGTACTTGCTCTTTAGCCCTCTATGTTGTGCCAGCCTTTTATCCTACTCTAAGATCAGACTAATCTATGTACCCATCATTGTACTATCTTCCATGTGCTTACCCAAGAGTCACTTAAATTGTTTGGGTATTTGCTGCAGTGGGTATGGGAACAATACCACTTGTTTAAATGAGGAGTGAGGAGGTTTTCTCATATCAACTTCTTTTGCTCAGACAGTAAGGTGGAGGATGATTTGGTTTTGAGGGGCCCAGATGAAGTCTAGGTGAATGGGCTAGGACAGGGCAATTGGAATAAAATGTGAATAAATATGAAGTTATTAACTTTGGTAGAGAAAACAGAAATTAGAATACTGTGTAAATGGTGAGATGTTGTTAAGTGCAGGTGCCCAAACGAAACTGGGTGTCCTAGTTTGTAAGTCACTAAAAGGTAACATGCAAGTACAACGAGCAATGAGAAAAGCAAGTAGTATGTTGGTCTTCATCGTAGCTGGATTGAGTACACGAGTAAAGATGTCTTGCTGCAATTGTGTACACCTTGGTGAGACCACATCTGGAATATTGTGTACTGTTTCAATCTCTTTCTGACAGAAGTGATATACTTGCCACAGAGGGAGTGCACCAAAGGTTTACCAGACTAATCCCTGAGGTTGAAGGGTCGTCTTGTGAGGAGAAATTGTATTCTCCAGAGTTTTGAAGGATGAGGGTGATCTCACTAAAACTTTGAAAATTCTTACAGTTTGTGTTAGGGTAGATATAGATGTTTCGTTTGACTTGTGATTTTAGAACAGGAAACACAATCTCAGAATAACAAAAGACTGGGAAAGAATAGTTTTATGCAGGGTGGTGAATCTTTGGAATTCTCTAACTAAGGGACATGTGGCTCAATCTTTGAGCAGATTCAGGGCAGAAATTGATTGATGTCTGAAGAGTAATGATGTTAAGGGATATGGAGATAGTACAGGAAAGTAGCATTGGCTATTTTAGTACAATGGTTTAATGAAATGGCAGAGTGGGTTCGATGGCCTGAAGGGTCTACTCCTGTGTCTATGTTCCTAAAACCAAGGAGCACCTCACTTGTTCATCCCACCCTCCTTGATGACTTTGGGGCTTTCCACAACAGCAGACTGAAGAACAGTGGAAAGGTCCAGTTAAACTGCTGGATCTGATTGAATATACTCCTGGAAATAGCATCATGTGCCTCTCCAAGGCTTGCTCATGCCATTGGCTGCCAGATCTGTCAATCCTCTTCATCCTTCTCCTTGCCATAGCAAATCAGATTCTTACTTATCCAATTTGGTGTTTCTCAAGTGTTATTCAAACAGCCTTTCTCTCCATCTCCCATCATATTATAACCAATTAATGATATTGTCCAAAAGTAAATGAAACACTAATTTCAATGCCCCAAATATTTTTTTCTCCAGGACGCTTAGAAGCAGTGTCAAGGATATTAACCTTTAATCCCTGGATACTGCAGAGCAATCTTGGCAACTTCAAGCTCAGAACATGTACCCATTACCCAGTACCCGTCCCATACCTACCAATACCTTCTCTCATTTTGTTATTAACCAATTTCTGGACAAGCGTTTCATCTGGCTGTATTATAAATATTTTTTCATCAACCTATTCAGAGATGTTATAACAAATCTGAAGCAGGTGGGTCTTGAATTGATTTGAATTAACTTTTATTGTCACGTGCACTCGAATGTAGTGAAAAGTTTGTAATATCACCGCTTTGGTGCCATCTTAGGTACAGGGTATCTAGGTACAGAATACTTAAGTATATGTTACAGATTTGGGAGGATCAGAAATAAAAGTTCAGCATAAGAATACTGAATAAAGTATTTTTTTTAAATGCACTTGAATTTTAGTCTCTTCACCTAATCTGTGCCAGCCTTCAGACTATCTGGGCCAAGTCTCTGTAACATACTGGGCTTCAAACCTTTGAAGCAGAGTCTCCTGGCTCAGAGGTAGGGACATTACCGCTGCATCATGCTTGCCCTCTTAGAGCTGGATTATAGGCTTCTTGCAGCACTGCAGGGATTTTGGGAGTGAGTAACACTTCACTTGGTTTTAATGCATTTGCGTAGATTTTTTTAAAAAAAGTACCTTTGACTTTAAACTGTTTATATTATAACAGAGCAATAGAAGAAGTGAACCAAGATTCCTTAATCCAACGTGTAGTCGATGCTTCAGATGCCTATGAGAAGATAATCAATGCAGTGGATGCAGCAGAGATGGCAGCCAACAAGGCAGCAAATGCATCACATATTGCCTTGCAGGTAAATCCATAGATAAAGTGCAGCTGTTTACATGCTAGGAGTGCGTGAGTACAGGAATGCACTAAATTCCATAACTAATACAGCGAGTTTTGAAAAGGTTTGTAGCTCAGTTGAGGTTCTGAATGTAGGTTTGCTCACTGAGCTGAAAGGTTCATTTCCAGACATTTCGTCACCCTACTAGGTTACATCTTCAGTGGGCTCGGCGAAGCACTGTTGATAATTCCTGCTTTCTATTTATACGTTTGGATTTCTTTGGGTTGGTGATGTAATTTCACGTGGTGACATAATTTGCCATGATGATGTTATTTCCTGTTCTTTTTCTCAGGGGGTGTAGATGGGGTCTAACTCGATGTGTTTGTTGATAGTGTTCAGGCTGGAATGTCATGCTTCTAGGAATTCTCGTGCGTGTCTCTGTTTGGCTTGTCCTAGGATGGATGTGTTATCCCAGTCGAAGTGGTGTTCTTCCTCCTCTGTTTGTAAGGATACTAGTGGGAGAGGGTCATGTCGTTTTGTGGCTAGTTGATGTTCATGTATCCTGGTGGCTAGTTTTCTGCCTGTTTGTCCAATGTAGTGTTTGTCCTTGCATGGTATTTTGTAAATAACATTAGTTTTGCTTTTTTTCTATATAGGGTCTTTCAAATTCATTTGCTGCTGTTTTAGTGTGTTAGTGGGTTTGTGGGCTATCATGATGCCAGACCCCTTGGGGTCTATGAGGTTTTTCATAGAGTCCCATGTGGAAGACTGATTGCAAAGGTAAGAGTCCATGGGATCTAAGAAAATTTGGCAAATTGGCTGAGTGGCAGGAAACAGAGACTGATGGTCAAGGGACATTTTTGTAACTTGAAGCCTGTGTCCAGTGGACTCTGTGGGGATCAGTGTTGTTGTTTGTGGTTGAAATAAACGATTTAGACTTGAAGGTGAGAGGACTGATGAATAAGTTCACAGATGATATAAAAATTTATGAGGTGTTAAATGGGAGATAGTCTTAGATTACAGAAGGATATAGACAGTCTGGTCAAAGGGGCTTCTCAGTGGCAAATAGAATTCAATCCGGATAAGTATGAGGTGATGCACTTGCACAGAAAAACACAAAGCAAAGAAATATTTGATGAATGGTGGGACCCTGGGAAGCAAGGTAACTTGAGGTAGCAGGTCAGGTGATAAAGTAGTTAAGAAGGCATTTGGGATCTTTGCCTTTATTAACCACAGCATAGAATTTAAGAGTGGGAAGGCTGCAGTGGAGCTTTATAAAAGGAGAAGAGGAGACTGGAGGGGACATGATTGAGATATTAAAAATTATAAGGATTGTAGACAGGGTAGACATAAAGTAACTTCCCTCTTTGGTGGAGAGATCAATGACCAGGGGACATGGATTTAAGGAAAGGGGCAGTAGGTTTAGAGCGGATTTGAGGAAAAATGTTTTCACCCAGAGGGTGGTGGAATCTGGAACTCACTGCCTGCAAGGATGGTAGAGGCAGAAACCCTCAGAGCATTGAAGATGGATTTGGATGTGTCAAGGCATAAAAGGCTATGCGTCAAGTACTGGAAAATGGGATAAGAATAGTTAGTGGGTTTTTTTTGACCAACACTTTGGACTGAAAGGCTTTTTTCACTACTGCAGACCTTTATGTCTATGAGAGTAACTTTCTGAAGGGAATTGGATCTATTTGGAAAGAAAATAATTGGGAGAAAGAACAGGGAAGTGAGATTAATTTCTTGGGCAATTAGGGATGAGTGATAATTTCTGGCCCTGCCAATGTGTGTGCCCCCATCTCATAAATGATTGAAAATAAAATTGGATAACTGTTTGAAAAAGTCAGATTCATTGAGATGAAAAGTTACTTCTTGTATGATTCTAGATTCTTGTCACTTACAATGGTTGCCACAATGTCAATCTTTCTTTGAAAATATTCCTTAAACTTATGACTTATTTATGCTTATAATTGTGGTTTTAGGCTGTGGTGAAGGAGGATTTGCCTGGCCAAGCATCTGAATTAAAAACCAAAAGCGATGATATTTTTTCCACAACGAATGGATTGAACAGTAACTTCAAAGGTGGAGTATTTAAGTAGAATTTAATGTAGGTATGTGAGGATCTCAGTGATAGTTGGATCTCAGGTGTACAGTCACAAAATGTCAAAGAACCAAAAGAATTAATGGAAAGATATACAAAATCAAAACATCAGAATCTGACAGGGATTGCTAATAGACAGGTTAAACACTACAATAGTAACATGCCATTTTATCAAGATTGACTTGTACATACAGGGTAGAAAGTATGCTCTTCCCGAAGGCATATTTGGAATTCAAGATGGGGTCTTTCATAAAGTGGAGTTGTGTAAGGTGGGGGGCCCAGTACCCTCCTGCCTCTGGCCCGATTTAAACTCAGAGCGGGAAGGCTTGTGGATAGCCCTCCCACACTACTGGCCAGTTGTTTTGAAGTACAGCTCTGTCATGCTTCACAGAATCACAGAACTGTCATGGTGAGGGAGGCCACTTAACTCATCATGTGTTGGGATCAGTTAGCTCAGTTGGCTGGATGGCTGGTTTGTGATACAGGGTGATCAACATCATGGGCTTGATTTCTGCACCAATGGAAGTTACTATGGAGGACTTTCTTCATTAATCTCTCTCCTCAGATGAGCCAAAGTCACCCTCAGGTTGAACTCGCCACCAGTTGTCTCTCTCTCGAGTCATAGAGATTACAGCGCAGAAACAGACCCTTCGGTCCAACCTGTCCTTGCTGACCAGATATCCTAACCTAATTTAATCCCATCTGCCAGCATCCAGCCCATATCCCCTCCAAACCCTTCCTAGTCATATACCCATCCAGATGCCTTTTAAATATTGCAATTGTACTAGCCTCCACCACTTCCTCTGGCAGCTCATTTCATGGACTCTCCAGGGAAATTAGCCCTAGCCTATTCAACCTCTCCCGGTAGCTCAAATCCTCCAACCCTGACAACATCCTTGTAAATCTTTTCTGAATTCTTTCGAGTTTCACAACATTTTTCCGATAGGAAGGTGACCAGAATTGCAGGTTGTATTCCAAAAGTGGCCTAACCAATGTCCTGTACAGCCTCAACATGACCTCCCAACTCCTGTACTGAATACTCTGATCAATAAAGGAAAGCATACCAAACACCTCCTTCACTATCCTATCTACCTGCGACTCCACTTTCAAGGAGCTATGAACATGCACTCCAATGTCTCTTTGTTCGGCAACACTCTCTAGGACCTTACCATTAAGTGTATAAGTCCTAAGATTTGCTTTCCCAAAATGCAGCACCTTACATTTATCTGAATTAAACTCCATCTGCCACTTCTCAGCCCATTTGCCCATCTGATCAAGATCCCATTGTAATCCGAGGTAACCTTCTTCGCTGTCCACTACACCTCCAGTTTTTGTGTCATCTACAAATTTACTAACTATACCTCTTATGCTCACATCCAAATCATTTATATAAATGACGAAAAGTAGTAGACCCTCTCTAATGAGAGAGCAACATCACAGTGTCATTACCTTTACGTGTGTGCACTCGCTGTCTAAGCATTTTAACATAGTGCCCATCTCCTGCTTTTTCCCTTAACGTTGCATATTGTTCCTTTTTAAATAATCAGCTCCTGCCCTCTTGAATGTCTCAATTGAACATCCAGCACCACATTTCCAGGCAGTGTACTCCATACCCTAACTACCCCCTGTATGAAAAAAATTTTCTCACCTCACATTTACTTCTTTTGCAAAATACTTTAAGACTGTGCATTCTGATTCTCAATCTGTTCATGAGCGGGAACACCTTCTCCCTATCCACACTGTTTAGATCCCTCATGAGTTTGAAAACTTCTGTCAAATCTCCTCTTAGCCATTTTGTCTCCAAGAAAAATAGTCCCAAACTCTGCAATCTATCCTCATAACTGAAGGCTGAAGGGTCTCATTCCCTGGAACCATTCTCACAAACCTCTTCTGCAGTCGCACCATTGCACTCACAACTTTTCTACAGTCTGTTGCCCAGAACATTTGCACATTCCTCCAGCTAAGGTTTATCCAGTGTCTTCAGTTCATCATAATCTCCTTACTCTTCCAATCTATGCCTCTACTTATGAAGGCTGTTTTCTTACAGGTTTTTGGTGGAAGTGGGGGGGGGGGTGCAATGGTTGCAAGAATGGGTGCTTTGCTGAAACACACTTGGTACCTGATTGAGAGACCCAGCTTTGGGAAGGGTGAGCACACAGCAATAGAACCAACCCCCTCGTGCCCTTTTTCCCACAAAACTGATTGCCTGACCTTCCTTAGTTGTGGCCTGGCTTTCTTCAATGGTCCTGGATTTCTGGTGGGTGCAATAACTATAGCTGCCTGTACTGTCACTGGCACTGCCTGCAATGAAGAGGTGTCAGCCTCCAATTGGCTGGCGGTTCTTGAGTGTGGATTTCTGTCCCAAGGCCCATGATTCCGGGGAAGGCCTGCTGCTGGCCACTACGTTCCTCACATATTGGGCCCTTGCTGAAGGAGTTGGGTCTCTACTATTACTGGCTCTCTAGCACGAGGTTCAGACCTCTGTCATCTGACAGAAATATCAGTTCCAGACCATACTTCTACCATTTGGAAGTACATGTTCGATAGGCCAAAGCACCTCAACTGTACTGTATGATTCTATGATCTGTATATTAACAACATCTGCATGGCAAAATATTTTGGAAAATCATTCATCCTCCAGCCATTTCAGGATCGTCATGGCTGTTTGCAAGTCCTTGTTTCTGTACAGAAAAATTAACTCGTGTTATTTTGCAGATGTTTCATCAAAGCTCAGAGATGCAACTAATCGCCTCAACAATGCAAAATCCAAGAAGAACGAATTACAGCCTGGTCTTGCTCCACTTCAGGCCAAAATTCAACAAATAAATAGAGGTATGCCTTCGCATGTTATTCAATAGATGGCTCAGGTCATTGGAACAGATGAATAGGAGCCTATCAAGCTGGTTTCGCCATCCGATTAGACTGTGGCTGATATCCACCTTAAGTCCATTTATTCTGTGACCTTCAAGACCCTTTGCAACAAAACTTTCAGTTTCAATTTTGACATTTTAGATTAACTCTCATCCTCAATATTTTTTCTTGATGGGAAAGAATTTCAGGTTTCTGCCAACTTCCATGTGAAGTGTTTCCTGACATCGCTGCTGAAAACCCTAGATAATATTAATGTTATTCCCCCTTATTCTGGACTCCCCTAGTTTCTCTGAAATTCCATCTCAAATTCTATAATCATTTCAAACTCCTTAGTTAGATCACTGTTACTCTTCAAGATTTGGGAAAGTCTTGTCCTTATTAGATCTTGCCATTCTTAAAATAAACATTTTTCAATGTCTTCCATCTTTCAGATGATGTCGGTGAGACTTTAGACATGGCAAAAGATGCAGCTAAAGAAGCAAATGATACTGCGAATAGAGTGATGTCTAAACTGCAGCCAATAATTAATGATATAAAAAACCTCAACAGGTCATCAGAGAATATTGAAAATGCTACAGCTATTAACATAGCTTTAAGGGAGGCTGAAAATTCAGGTAATTAAAATAATATTTTTCAATGAATAATGTAAATGTATGAATTAGGAGCAGGAGTAGACCATTCAGCCACTCTGACCCTGTTCCATCATTCAGTAAGATCATGACTGATCTGATTGTAACCTCAAATCCACATTTCCCTCAATCCCACATTTCACCCCCTGCTTCACAAGAATCTATCGAATGGGAGAAGGTGAGGACTGCAGATGCTGGAGATCAGAGTCAAAAAGTGTGGCGCTGGAAAAGCACAGAAGGTCAGGCAGCATTTGAGGACCAGGAGAGTTGACATTTTGGGCATAAGCCGTTCACCAGGAATATTGCCTAAAACGTCGACTCTTCTGGTCCTCGGATGCTGCCTGACCTGCTGTGCTTTTCCAGCAAGAATTTGTCTACCTCAACCTTAAAAGTATTCAAGGAGTCTGCTTCCACCACCTTTTCAAGAAGAGTTCCAAAGATGCATGCCCCTCTGAAAGAAATAAAAATTGTCAATCTCTGTTTTAAATGGGTGACACCTGATTTTTAAAGACTGACTCCTAGTTCTAGATATTCCCTCAAGAGAAAGCATCTTTTCTACATTTACATTGTCAAGACCTCTCAAGGTTTTGTGTTTCAATCAGTTGACCTCTTACTCTTCTAAACACCAGCAGATAGAAGCCTAGTAACATAGAAATGACTTGCTATTTTCACTCAGCCTATGCCTTCACATGACTGCAGTCTCAAACCAATATGGTAGGCTCCCTACAGTGTACTCAACAGTCACTCAGTCATATTAAACTGTGATTTAAAAGTAAACACGACATGAGTTGCAGCTGTTTAAAAAAAGTTTGGGGATGGGCAATAAAAGTTGGTCTAGCTGGAAGACACTGTCTGAGTTCAAGTGAAGACAAGTGACCAGCAGAGGACCACAACAATGAAGATTGGCTGTCAGGGTGAAATTTTGCATTGGCGCAGTCACCTCTACCAGAAGGAGGACCTCAGCAAGACGCCCTCCGAGTTCAAGTGGAGACAAGCAACCAGCAGAGGACTGTGACAATGTGAATTGGCTATTGGGGTGAAAAAGAAAGTGGAAGGATAGAGAGATGTGCTGTTGTAAAATTTGTTGGTAGCAAAGTAAGAAGTAAGGCTTTGTCTCGAGAGGCTTCAGAGAGCAGCGGCTCAGTAAAAAGTACAGGTAAGCCCTTTTAACTTTCCTTTTTAGTTTTACAGCAGTTAAGATGGTAGCTAGGGCAGTCATGTATTCCTCCTGTAGGATGTGGACGCTCAAAGAGACTTCCATCATCCCTGATGACTACACATGTGGGAAATGCACTCAGCTGCAGCTCCTGAGAGACCATGTTAGGGAGCTGGAGCTGGAGGTGGATGCACTCAGGATCATCTGAGATGCTGAGCACTTCATTGATAAGAGTTTTAGTGAGGTGGTCACACCTAAGGTACAGGCAGAGTGTAGCTGGGTGACTACCAGGAAAGGCAAAGGGAGTAGGCAGAGAGTGCAGGAATCCCCTGTGGCCATTCTCCTCAAAAACAAGTATACCATTTTGGATACTGTTGCGGGGGGATGGTGACCATTCAGGGGAAAGCAACTATAGCCAGGTTGATGGCACTACAACTGGTTCTGGGGCACAGCAAGAAAGAGTAAAGATAAATGGGATCTTAGTGATAGGAGACTCGATAGTTAGGGGGACAGGCAGGAGATTCTGTGGCTGCAAAAGGGAATCCAGGATGGTATGTTACCTCACAGGTGCCGATGTCCAGGATGTCTCAGAACATTCTCAAGGGGGAGGGTGAGCAGCCGGAAGTCATTGTGCACATTGGCACAAAAGACATAGATAAAAATAGGGATGAGGTCCTGCAGAGTGATTATAGAGAGCTAGGAAAATGTTAAAAACCAGGACCTCATTGGTGATAATCTCTGGATTACTTCCATTGCCACGTGCTTGTGAATGTAAGAACAGGAGGATATGGCAGGTGAATACATGACTAAAGAATTGGTGCAGCGGGCAGGGATTCAGATTTTTAGATCATTGGGATGTTTTCTGGGGCAGAGGTAACCTGTTCAAGAGGGGCGGGTTAGATCTGAACTGGATGGGGACCAATATCCTGGCAGCCAGGTTTGTTAGTTCAGCAAGGGAGGGTTTAAATTAGATTGGCAGAGGGGTGGGATCCTCAATAGCAGGGAGGCTCAAAGGAGATATGGTAATCAGAAGCAGTAAGTTGAAGAGACAGATCAGGCTGGAACATGACAGGAGTGAAGGAATGCCAATTGGATTAAATTGTATCTATTTCAATGCAAGAGGGCTGTCAAGTAAGGCCGATGAGCTCAGGGCATGGATAAGTACGTGGGACTGGGATATTATAACCATTTCAGAAAAATGGCTAAGGGAGGGACAGGACTGCAGCTTAATTTGCTAGGGTACAGGTGCTTTAGACAGGACAGAGATGGTGGAAGGAGGGGAGAGGAAGGGAGTTGCATTTTTGATTAAGGTAATTATCACAGCAGTAAGCAGAGATGAAGGATAATCCAGTGAGGCTTTGTGTGTGGAGCTAAGAAAGAAGAAGGGGGTAGTGACATTATTGGAGTTACATTATAGACCCCCAATAGTTAATGAGAATTAGAGGAACAAATATGCAGGGAGATTGAGGAGACTTGCAGGACCAATAGGGTTATAGACCAGTAAGTTTAACAGCTGTGGTGGGTAAGTTACTTGAGAAGATTCTGAGAGATAAGATATACATGCATTTGGAAAGACAGAGTTTGATTAGGAGTAGTCAGCTTCACTTTGTGAGTGGGAGATCATGCCTCACAAATTTTCCAGAGTTCTTTGATGAAGTGACCAGGAAGGTTGACAAGGGCAGGGCAGTTAACATAGTCCATATGGATTTCCGTAAGGCGATTGGTAAGGTTCACATGGTAGGCTGTTCTGGAAGGTTAGATCGCATGGAATCCAGGGCAAGTTGGCAAATTGGATACAAAATTGGCTTCATGGTAGGAAGGAGAGGGTAGTAATGGAAGGATGCTTGTTGGACTGGAGACCTCTGACTAGTGGAGTGCCTCAGGGGTCAGTGCTGGGCCCATTACTATTTGTTATTTATATCAATGATTTGGATGAGATTGTACAAGGCATGATTAGTAAGTTTGCTGATGAAACTAAAATCGACAGTGGTATCATCGACAGTGAGGAAGGTTATCAGAAATTGCAGCAGGACCTTGATCAGCTGGGGAAGTGGGCCAAGAAATAGCAAATGGAATTTAATATAGATGTGTGAGGTGTTGCATTTTGGAAAGTCAAATCAAGGTTGGAGTTTCATAGTGAATGGTAGGGCCCTTAGGATTGTAGTGGAACAGAGGGATCTTGGAGTTCGGGTTCACAGTTCTCTGAAACTGGAATCACAAACAGACAGACCAGTGAAGAAGGCTTTGGCACACTGACCTCATCAGTCAGGGCATTGAGTATAGAAGTTAGCAAGTCATGTTGCAGTTATGTTGTTGAGGCTGCACTTGGAGTTTTGTGTTCAGCTTTGGTCGCCTTCCTATAGGAAGGATGTTATTAAACTGGAAATAGCGCAGAAGAAATTTACAAGGATGTTGCCTGTACTCAATGGTCTGAGTTATAGGAAGAGGCTGGGACATTTTCTTTAGAGTGTAGGAGACTAAGGGGGTTCTTATAGAGGAAATAAGATCTTGAGATGCATGGATAGGGTGAATGCACTCAGTCTTTTTCCCAGGGTTGGAGAATCAAGGACTAGAGGGCATCAGTTTAAGGTTTCAGGGAAAAGAATGAAAGGGAACCTGAGGGCAACCTTTTTACACAGAGGGTGGTATAAATACCGAATAAACTGTCAGCAGAAGTGGTTGAGGTGGGCACATTAGCAACATGAATTGGAAAGTTTTAGAAGGATATGGGCTAAGTGCAGGGAAATGGGGTTAGCGTTGGTGGACATTTATATCAGTAAGGACCAATTTCAGCCAAAGGGCCTGTCTCTGTGCTGTAGGACTCTATGACTGTATGACTCTATGGAAAATGTCAATTTAAACATTGACTGCAGTAATATACAATGTCTTTCTTGGAAAGAGTGCTGAGAAAATTCCATAGAATGGCACCAAGGATGAGGTGGGCCAAATGCTGGCAAATGAGACGAGGTTACTTTAGGATATCTGGTCAGCATGGACAGGTTGGATGGAAGGATCTGTTTCTGTGCTGTACATCTCGATGACTCTATGACTTTACAATCTGGAGAGACTGGATTGTTCTCCTTGGAGTGTACAGAGATTTAATAAAGGCATTCAAAATTATTAAATGGTAAGGGTATTTACACTTAAAAAGTTTCAAGTTACAAAGAGAAGAATGTAATAGGAGCAGCAAAGCATGACTCACCTCCACGGTGCCTTCTCCACCATTCAGTACCGTTGTAGCTGATTTTTCTGCCCCAAATCAATGTTCCCACTCATTGTCTATATACATTGATTCCCTAAGAAATCAAAAAGTCTTAAATTTACACAACAATGGAGCATCTACAACCCTCTTAGGTAGAGAACTACAAAGATTTACAACCCTCTTAATGAAAAGGGTCTTGGATTCCCCAGCCGGGAAACTCCTTAGTGATAATTCGCAAAAAGAGTCAAGGAAAAACTTTTTAACACTATAAGTTGTTATGGTTTACAATGAGCTTCCTTGAGGGCCTGTATAAATAAATTCTAACTTTAAGCATTGAATGAATGCTTAATTTGTAGAGCTGCCAAGAAAGAACAGAAGAGAATGTGATCATCCTTTATAATACTGAACACTGATGTGATATTTTCAGTAGCTAAACTAACAAATGTTTGAAGTAACAAATGTAATATTTGTTCTCTCACACAGTAAAAAATTTGACTAATACCCTACCAGACCTCGTGAAGAAGCTAAAGGATTTAAGCCAAATACAACCTGTCAATAACATCTCTAAGAATATAGGCCGAATCAGGGAACTCATTGATCAGGCCAGGGAAGCTGCTAATAAGGTTTGTGTTATTAAATGGATTAAAAGCCAACTTTTTGGATATTCATTTCAGTTATTTCACAAATTAATTATGAATTGGAATTTTCTACATTCTGAAAGACACCTTAACTTATGAAGTTAACAACAATAAAGCTGCATAGGAACAAGAGGAGACCATTTGGCTCCCAAAGTCCCTAAGACCGTAAGTCAAAGGTGAAGCAGAACTTGCCCCATTCTTGGTTTACCACTAATCTTTGCAAGATGGTATGTTTTTATTTAAATCTGATGCTATCCTTAACTGCCCTGGTTAACCATGGTTGGCTTATCCCATTCCTAGACTTGTTCAATCACACCAGAATATATCTTTGCTGTGAGCCATGAGCTATTTTCTTAAACATCTGCCACTGTTCCTCACTGTCTTTGCTGCTAAACGCCATTCTCAGTCTACTCCAGGTAGCTCTGACCTCATTGCTTTGTAATTATCCTTATTTAAGTTAAGCATGGTTGTTTCTGACCCACGTTCCTCCATCACAAACTGAATGCTAAATTCTACCCCATTATGGTCACTTTTTCTGAGGGGACATCATTGATAAGACCTACTTCATTACATATGACCAGATGCAAAATAGCTTGATCCCTGATTGAATCCACAACATATTGTTCTCGGAAACTGACCCAAATCTAATATGAATTTTCCTTTATGGCTTCCTCTGCCATTCTGACTATCCCAATTCACATGAAGATTAAAGCAACCAATTATTACTGTACTAGCTTTGTTACATGCCTTCAATATCTATTGATGCATTCTCTGTCCCACTGTACAACTACGGGCTAAGGGGGCTATAGACTATTTCTAACAGTGTGTTCTTTCTCTTTTTGTTTCTTACCTCCACCATATGGAATATCTGTCAGTTCTATTCTAATCTAGTCTATTCTGTCATTCAATAGATCAAGGTTGATTTGTGTCCTTTTTGCTTTCATTGGTTCTACGACCCTGCTCTCACAGATTTTTAAAATGCTGAATCCCCATGTCCTAGTTCAATATTTATTCGTTTTATCAAATTCACTTTTAAAAAGAAATCCTATTATTATCATATTGCGACTTTTGTGACCGATAGCATGTAGGGAAAATCAGCAAATGCATTTGCCACAACAATGACTACATTTCAAATATATTCTGGCTATGAAGCACCTTGAACGTTCTGAGGTTGTGAAAGGTACCACAGAAATGTTATGTTGTTCCTTTTCTATTGAACAGTTTTCTAAGACTTTTCAATTTCTCCTCTGTGGTTATAGATAAATGTGGCAATGAAGTTCAATGGTAATTCTGGTGTTGAAGTACGTCTTCCTGATAATCTCGATCACTTAAAACCTTACACATCTTTACTGTTATATCTCAAACGGCCAAATGTCCTACCACCCCGAGGAGATGCTGGAAGGCGTAAGAGGCAGGATGCAACAAACATGTTTGTTTTGTATTTAGGTAACAAAGATGTAAGTATTGTTCATTTCATGGACAATGGGAATATAGCAAAGTTACAAGGAAGCAACATTTTAAGTATGTCATTGAATATTTTGTGCCAATTGTTTCTTTTTCATACCAGACATCCAAAGATTACATGGGCATGGCATTGCAGGGTGAGAAACTAGTAACTGTCTATAAACTAGCAAATGATGAAGCTAAAATAGTCTCTGAGAAAACCGTCAATAAAGAAAGCTTCGATATTGTCAAATTTGAAAGGTAAAGCATAGACTTAATCATTTCAAATTTTGCAAAGTTACTGTTGTTGTAACGTTTTTCTTTTGTTACATGCATTTTGTGAAAATACCTGCATCAAGGTATGTATTTATACTTCAGTCCACTTGCCAAATGACAAAAGAATATAATCTATTTCGATATCTTGGATGAAGGGACAGAATGTACAGTTGTTAAATTTGTTGACGACTCAATGTCATAAGCAAATAGTGAATAAATTGTGACAGGACACAAAGAGCCTGTGAAGGATTATAGATCAGTGAGTGAGTGGACATAAATTTGGCAAATGAAATGTAATTTTGGAAAATGTGAACTTGTCAATTTTGGCAAGATAAATAGAGATAAACTCCAGAACTCTAAGATGCAGAGAAATCTGGGTGATCTGATGTATGAATTACAAAGCTAGTATGCAGGCAGAGGTCAGGAAACCTTCACCTGAAAACCTTAGAACTTCAGATTTTTTGGGTGACTGATATTTTCAGTTTTTGGGCATATTTACTTTACCACGTAAGATCTTTTGCTGATCATCTCACAACCAAAACCAAAATATTCATTTAATTGTTGAACTCAATATATCTTAGTCTGCTGGGGAATGGGTTCACAATACCTTTACCAAAAACCTGATGGTATCTGCATTTATCATTCTTTGTCTCCATTTGTTCCTATACTTACTACTAAAGGTCCGTTCAGGCCCCTTGGGAAAAAATTCATATTGCCCGCATGAACCCGAACAGACTTGTAGATATGCTGAGTTTGGATCTTTGGAAAAAAACAACTTCGCTTTGAGATCTGTTTGGTCCAGAATTATTTTCCCCAAAGTGCCCAAACTGTCTGTCTACAGGTGTCTTCAGGTCCATTTGGGTCCACTTTCAAAAAAAGCCTTTGGTGGTTAGGTCTTTTTGAACATGTGGATAAAGGATACCCAACCTGTTCAGCAAGTTTAAATTCCTTTGTTTTTCAAGAGGTCCCAAAGGATTGAAAAATAACCTCAAATATAAAACCACTATTTAAGAAAGGAGTAACAGAAAGCAGAAAATGGTCGGCCAGTTAGTTTAAAATGTCACTATGAAATTTTGGATCCAATATTATGGAGGCAGGACATTTAGAAAATCATAAGGCAATCAGGCAGAGTCATGTTAGAAGTACAAAGTGGACAAAGGGATATCAATATTGATTTCCAAAAGCCATTCAGTAAGGTGCGTTATAAAATGAAATTTCATGAGCATACAAAGGTACAAAAGCAAGTTTTGAGAAGGGAACAAATAATCTAAAAGATCAACCCAGCTTTGAGCGAGAAAGTGCCTCATTGCACATCTACAGCCCTGAAGTCATGATTCACCAGAACACTCAGCCCAACGCATTTGAAGCGAACTCCACCTTAATAGTACAGCTCTCTCTTTCCCAGCACTCGTACCTGTTGCCATAAATGGAAATCACATTCTCCCACACTCACCCTTGAGTCTTGAATTCAACTCTGATCTTATTTACCTTTTCCTGATTTGCTCATTGCTTATGTTGTAATCCAGAGATTACTGAACAGATTTATTTTTTTATCATCAGGCATGATCATTATTTATGAGACCAGTACTTATTGACAGATAATTTTATTAATTGCTGAGATTTGATTCCATGTGTCTAAAGCATCAGTCTAGGCATTTGCATTTCTGAACAAGTAAAGCACTATACTCCTCCTTCTGGACGTTAGTGCCAAACATTATTCAAAAGTGGACACATTAGAACAGGAGGAGGTAGTTCAGCCAGGGAGCCTATTGTGCCATTCTCAATCTACTGATCTAAATTTGACATTGACAATTGAGCAACCCCCATAGTTAGTTCCATATTCCTATTAATATTTGTGTGAAGAAGTGCTTCCTGACATCAACCCTGAACAGTCTGGCATCATGACATTTCAGCAATATGCAGATATATTGAAATATGGATTTAAATTTTACACTTGGTTCTTGAGACTCCATCATATGTACATTTTTGTCTCACACTCTTGGCTGTTTGTGTACCTATGATAATATCCAGTACAATGGTGTACAGTTGACTCGATAGGAAGTTTGTAAGCTCTTCATATAAAATTGTGTGTTTTATGAAAGCTCTTGTGTTTCAGGATCCTACAGTATGGCAGCTTAAACTACAGTCAAGTCAGTTCCACTGTGCAGAAACGTATTGACAGCATCTCATCTAACGTAACCGCAAATGGAGATGACTTGCTACTTAATCTTGATCCAAAGAATACAGTCTTCTATGTTGGAGGATTTCCCCCCAGCTTTGTGGTAAAAACACATCAACTACTACACCAACTTTATTTAAGGATATGCAATAAGGAACATCTCTAGGTCCATTGTTTAGAATTATGTTAAACTGTGTAGAATGTACAGCACAAAATTAAAACCATTCAACCAATACACTTTGTATCAATGTTATGCCCACAGGAACCTCCTCTCACCTCCTTAACATCCCACCAACAAAACCGATCGTTTCTTTCTCTTCCATCTACACAGTTGGCTTCTCTTAAGATGCCCCATGATAGTTCAATGGTCAATAACAAGGGACACACTTTTAAGATGAAAAGTGGGAGGTTTAGAGGGGTTTTGAGAAAAAGGAATTACACCCAGAGCATGGTGGGAATCTGGAATGCACTGCCTGGGATGGTAATTGAGGCAGAAAAACCTTATAATCTTTAAAACGTACTTGGATGAGCACCGTGGGCTCATTCAAGGCTATGGGACCAAGTTCTGGAAATTTGGATGAGAATAGATTTAACCTAGTTTGTTGATGGTACAGACTCAATGGGTCAAAGGTCTCTTCTGTACTTTAAGATTCTCTGCTTTACCTCATCCGCAGCATGTCATAGAAGGTTCTTTATACATTCGGTAAAAGACCTTTTCCTGAAATCTTTATTGGATGTATTCATGACTGTCTCCTAATTAATGGTGCCGAATTTGGAGACTTGAACAAGTGCAGGCATTTTCTTCATGTCAGTGTCTTGAATCTATGCCAGTTATGTTCAATTTGATCATGGCTGACCTGTACCTAAATTCTGTCTACTGACCTTTATTCCATAACTCTTCTCCAACAAAAGTTTTGAAAACTGCAATTAACTGCAGCATCTACAGCTTTTTGGACGAGAGTTCCAATTTTCCATTGCCCTTTGTGTAAAGAAGTGTTTCTTGACATCACTCATGAATGTCTTGGCTCTAATTTTAAGAATGTGCTGCCATGTTCTGGACTTCCTTCCAAAGGAGGAAGAATAAGAAAGCCTTGTTACATTTATTTAGGAATTTAGTGAGAATGCACCCGGAACACTGTCTACAGTTTTGGTTCCCATATTTAAGGAAGGATATACTTGCATTAGAGGCACAGCAGCAAAGGTAGACTACATTGAGCTGAGACAGGGTTGTCTTATGATGAGAAGTTGAGTAAATTTGGTCTATGTTATTTAGAAGAATGAAAAGTAATCTCATTGAAATATACAAAGTTGACAGGCTGGACACTGGGGGGCTGTTTCTTTTAGCTGGTGAATCTAAAACATGATGGAATAGCTCCAGGATAAGCACTCGGCTTTAGGACTGAGGTGAGACATTTCTTCACTCAGAGGGTGATTAATCTTTGGAATTCTGCATCCCATAGGCTTGTTTTTAGAGCTGGGACAGACAGATTTTTGGTTTTTCATGAAGTTGAAAGATATGTGGAGCATGTGAGAAAGTGAGTTGAATCATGAGCTCAGCTATAATCATATTGAATAGCAGAGCAGGAAGGGTATGCTAAATCGTTTTCTCCTACTCTTACCTGTTCTTGTGTTCCTCTCTAGACACCATACGAAGTTCTTAATCTCCCAAACCTCAATTAGATCATTGTTTAATCTTTTCTGTTCAAGAGAATTTGAGACTATTAAATGCAACCAGTTCTCATAATTCAATCATTTTAATTTTCTCCATTTTCATTCTGGTAAACTGTATGCACTTACAGGTATAACTTAATCAGAGCTTTAACCAACTGTAGCAAAACATCCATCCTTATTTATTTTCACCACATCATGATTATGCAACATTCATTAAACATTTTAATTATTCAGTGCTTTTTATACAAAATCATATTCTGAACTGATCATTCAAATTGAAGCTGTTGTACATTTTTTATTATAGGAAGTTTTAATTTCCACTGATATACTATATCAAACTAAATTAGTTAAAACTAATAAATGTTCATTATGTCCTTCCACCAATTTTGGTGCGCTGGGATTGGCGGCTCATATTGTCCAGTTGGGCTGACTGGTCTGCAAATTCTATGTAATTAATGTCGCCATCAGATAATTATCTAGGGAATGTTGCAAAGTACCTTTGATCATATAAAATTAACTTGATTTACAAACTCATTTTAATTGTGAGTCTTTTTCTATCCAGCCTCCAGCTGCCTTAGATTATCCAAAGTATAAGGGTTGCATTGAACTTGGTGTCTTGAACGAGAAACTGATCAGTTTATACAACTTTGAACAAATATTCAACATCAATACAACAGAAGACAGACCATGTCAAAGGTATGGGACAGCTAGCACTGAATAGTTCATCCTTGG
The DNA here is from genome assembly GCF_004010195.1 of Chiloscyllium plagiosum. Lineage (NCBI taxonomy): Eukaryota > Metazoa > Chordata > Chondrichthyes > Orectolobiformes > Hemiscylliidae > Chiloscyllium > Chiloscyllium plagiosum. The sequence continues at coordinate 3,048,663 of NC_057713.1, forward strand.
GCAAAGTGTTAAAAACTTTTCTTTTCAATATGAAATCTTTCATTTCTTTCAAGGACTTTGCGGAACTATCTCATATTTGAGACGGTTGTCCTGAATTGTTGAATGTTTTGCCGTGTTGGCCTGTATAACATGTTGATAAATATCGTCCCGTTTGCTCATTCCCACAAACGCAGCAGAACACCTGGCTGCCCATCCACCCTGCTACTCCCCATTGCATCTATGGTCTCATTAACACCACCCCCTGCAATTCTATCTGTTCCCTCAGAATTGGTGATGCTGGTTTAATGACTCATCCAAAAAAAAAGGCACTCTGACAATGCAGCATTCCATCAATGATGGTAATCATCAAGGCAACATAAATTGTATGGCTAGTTCTTTGAAGTTGAACCTGAATCTACAAACTTTGGAGTTTTCTGATTCATAGGAAGAATACTGAGCTTTATAAGGTTCTTGCCAGCAATAGGAGTTGTCCTTTCTCACTGCCTGACGCATGCCAATTAATTTGGCTGTGAGTGTGACTCCAATCCAGTGGGATGAGGCATTTTGGTATTAATTCTCTGCATTAGACATAGCTAGTTCAGATCAGGCTTTCAGTGTTTAGTTGCACAATAATTTTCACAGGAATAATTGCAGTTTAACTTGGACTCAACCTACATTGCTATCTTTTACAGATATAAGCCACGAGGAAATGAAGGCTTTTATTTTGATGGAACTGGATATGCACTAATTAAATTGTCCGGTTATGCACAAAACTTAGCAATTGAACAAACGATTCAAACTTTGAGTAAAAATGCTGTGCTGTTATATTTGGAGAGCAAGGTAAAATATTGTACTTTTTTTGTGCACAATGTTGACATTAAACCAAAGTCCATCCACGTACCACCAATTATTTAGCTGTCTGGGTGCAGTTACGCTACCACGTGCATAGGTCCAACATGTCCCATCACTCTGTGTGTAATATTGTAAATTTATCCCACCCTGTGCTGACTCCTTTGTTGATATCTGCAACATCACAAAACTTAGGTGACAGCAGTCATTAACAATCTTGAATGGATAAGTTTAATGACACTCCTAATTAGGTAGCATCAAAGATATTGGGAGAAGAGATTTATTCAAAACCTCTTCAAATGTGCCTTCCAAACCAGCTACCTTTAACACCGAGAAGATCAAGGGCACCAGATAAATAAAATCTTCACCCCCTGCAAGCTCCCTTCCAAGCAATTCTCCATCCTGATTTTAAAATATATTTCAGTTTCTTTGGTCAAAATCTTGGATTTCCCTCATTACACCCTGTTTACTACAGCAATTCTAGAAGGCAGCTCCCCACCACCTCCTCCACTGCAATTAAGGATAGACAATAAACTTTAGCCCAATCAATGACACCCGAATCCCAGAAACAAATTTAAAAAGAAAAGACCCACAGAAACATGTTTGACTCTTGACTGTCCTCTGAAATGGCCTGGCAAACCATTCAATTTTACTTAACAAGGCAGATCACTATCACCTTATTAAGGATTCACTTCCAGTGGCACTGTTGTTGATTAAACATTCATCTGCCTGGGCCCTAAGCTCTGGAGTTCCCTCCCTAAACCTTTCCAACTTGTCCACCTCCTTAAAACCTTTGAACAAAGTTTAGATCACTCATACAAACCCTTACATAATTTTAAGTTACATTAAATAGTGTTGTAATAAGATATATTCTTTGTTTTAGGATTCAAGCTGTGTTCTCACAATTGAAGATGGAAGGTTGGTGTTCAGATATGACCTCAAATCCAGTGCACCCAAGATTTCCCAATCATCAGTCCTCCTAAACACCAGCAACGAGATTGTGGTAATTTTTATTATGATTTAGATTGTGAACAAATAGGTACAGTATAACTAGTAGATTAACTAAATTCGCTCTGCATTCTGAAAGTGGATTTGATTAACTGATTTCTTTAGTACCACAGAGTATAAATAAAAATGAATATTGTTTGTCTATAAATAAAATATTAAAATACTTACCTAATATGTAGGGCTCCTTTTTAGGCCCATCTCACCAACTAGAGGAGCCATCCTCCCAGTATCTCTGTCAAATCCTGTCATTTCTATAATATGAGCTCTCATTCTGCTAAACTCTGACAGTCAAAGACCCTCCCTGCGAATGTTTCATATAGGGCTCCTTTTTAGGCCCATCTCACCAACTAGAGGAGCCATCCTCCCAGTATCTCTATCAAATCCTGTCATTTCTATAATATGAGCTCTCATTCTGCTAAACTCTGACAGTCAAAGACCCTCCCTGCGAATGTTTCTTCATTTAAAAAAAAACTCTTTGTTAATCACTTTGTGTGCCTAACATTCTTTTCCTTTCTCTCTCTCTCTGGACTCCTTCTCCACATATCCGCTCACCTCTCTGCCCTCATCCCCACCCCTCAGTCATCAGTGCAAATGTCACCTTGTCCTACCTTCTGTCAGTTCTGTACAATGGTCACTGGACTCGAAACACCAATTCTGCTTTCGCTGTCTATGGATGCTGCCAGATCTTCCTGACCTCTCTGCCCCCACCCCCGGCAGCGCATTCCATGCCCCCACCACTCTCTGGGTAGCTACCAGACCTGCTGAGTTTCTCTAGTATTTTCTGTTTTGGTATGCTTCTTAAGGCAAGACCTTCATCTCAAGAATAAGTCAGTGAACCCTCTCTGAATAGCTTCTGCTGTATTTGCATTCACTTTCAAATATGAAAACCAAAACTATACACATTACTTTAGGTGTAATCAAACCAAGATCTGAACAGCTGCAATATAACATCTCTTCTTTTATCTTCAAATCACTTTGCAAGAAATCCCAACATTCCATTTGGTCCTTATCCACACAATACTATTGTGATTTATGTACTAGGACACCCAGATCCTCATGTACCAATGGATTCTGCATTCTCTCTCCATTTAAGGTCAGAAGTCACATAACACCAGGTTATAGTCCATCAGGTTTATTTGAAATCACAAGCTTTCAGAGCACTGCTCCTTTGTCAGGTGCCCTTCATTCACCTGAAGAAAAAGCAGCACTCAAAAACTTATGATTTAAAATAAACCTGTTGAGCATAACCTAGTGTCATGGGACTTTTGACCTTGTCAACCCCAGTCAACACCAGCACCTCCACATAATTTCTCCAGTTAAGTATTAAACTACTCTTCTATTCTCCCTGCCAAAGTGGATAATTTCTCATATTATATTCCATTTTCCAAATTGTTTGCCTGCTCACTTAACCTGTCTGTATCCATTCATTAACTCTTAACTTCCTCTTGACAACTTATTTTTCTGCCTACCATGGTGTTACTGCCAAATTTATCTAGCATACATTTGGTTCCCTCATCCAAATCATTGATAGAGATTATAAATAATTGAGATTCCAGCAATAACCCTGTTGCATTCCACTAATAACATTTTGCCAAAAAGATCCAGTAATCCCAATTTTCTGCTTTCTCTATTTAACCAGGCCTATATCTATGCCAGTATGTTACCCTCTACACTATTTTTTAATCATCTTTTGCAGGAATCTTTAATGTGGTCTGATATGAAATGCCTTTTGGAAATCCAAGTAAACCACATTCTTTTCTTCTCTTTAATCTATCTTTCTTATAACTTTAGCACTACAGACAATAAATAACTTCAAATGTCTAACTCTCAAAAACTTTAAATTTGATAAATACAATTTCTCTTTCACAGAATCATGTTAACTGTGCTGAAATAAAGGCAGAAACTATTGGGGAAATTCAGCAAGTCTGGCAACACCTGTGGAGTGAGGAAGAAAGTTAACGTTTTGAACACATTAATTCTTGTTTCACTCACTTGGCTTATAATTTCCTGATTTCTGTATCCCTCCTTTCTTGAATAAAAGCATTTCACTTGCTATTTTCCAATGCTCTGGATCTTGCCAGAATCTAAAGAATTTTGAACTATTATAAGAAATGCCTCTACCGCCACTGCAGCTACTTCTTTTAAGGTTCCTGAGATGCAGACTCTCAAGTCCTGGGGACTTGTCAGCCTGCCACTCTAACAGCTCTCCCCGTACCTTTTCCCTCTGGTGGTGATTATTTTAGGTTCTTCCCTCCCTTTCACTCCTTGATTTTCAGGTGTTTATGGACAGTTTTCTGAAGCTTCTACAATGAAGACAGGTGCAAAATACCTGTTCAGTGCCTCAGACATTTTCTTGTTTTTCATTATCAACTTCCCTGTTTCTAGAAGATCAACACTGACATGTTTTCATTCCTTTTCTCATCAAATATTTGCAGGATTACTGACTTTTTATGTTACCAGCTAGTTTTCTTTCACTGTTTTCCCTGTCAATCACCTTTTCCAGTTCTTCTGATCAGTGACCAAAGGCCAGGCACTCAAGGTGCCATCTTTCCCATTTCCATCACTTTAATTTGAAATCGTCCTTCAGTTTATCTCCTGTTGGATGCCATTGTTAACTCCTGCCATAATAGAGAGTAGATTACACAATCAATCAACTCAGGAATGTCAGTATAGAAAACCATTTCAGGGAATCCAGAAGATGTCTTTGACTTGCCTGGTTTGAATTTAATCAGTTAGCTAAGCTTGCAGTTAACAGTTCCTGTAAAGTTTCTAAAGTTGGACACCTTTCATTTCAGTTCTGATGAGTGCAAGACAAAAAGCTTTCAATTTTTATCTTTTTTCGTAATGCTTATCTTCTGTATGGTCTACAATTATTTATAAAGAGGTTCCTCTTGCATTCTTCATGATCATGTAATGGTTATGGCCCCTAGTTCTGCTCTCACTCATAATTATCTTCACCACACCTATCCAATCAAGCAACTTCACAATTTTAAAGATCGCAATTCAGTCAAATTCTCAATAGTTGAAATCTCTTAGGTCACCAATTGAATTATTTTTGGCACTTTGTTCAGTGCATCAATTACTTTTTTATTCAATGAAGATCAGAACTGTACATCAAGATTTTATTTAATTTTAATGTAATTTCTATTCTTTTGAATAATAATTAATGTTTTATGTTCCTTCCAAATGAACAGCTTGCTTGAATACCATGGCCATTGTTTGGAAAGTGCAAAATTACATATCTGTGATATTCTGCTTCCTAACAATATTCCAATACAGTATCTTAGTTTAAAAAGATTTTCAAAGGAAAATACTGTTTCTGAAGTGTCAATGTTTTCAGTGTTCCTTTAGGAGAAAATAACATTTAGCGGTTTTCAATCCTCATCTATTTAATTTGTTCTAATCTGTTTTAATTTGTCATAGTTGGTTCATATTAATTCTCTCATATATGCTTACAATGTTTTTTAATTTCTTTAAGATAAGAATCAGAATGCTCAATTCGAAAAAACGTACTGTTGTGATAGTCAATGGTGTCAATGCTGTGTATGTGAATAATACTTTCAGTCAGCTGGATTTCCGTAACTATTATCTTGGAGGAATACCATCACAGATTAAGGAACGGTACGTTGACCTGTGCTTTATTTTAGAAAATAAAGAAGTCGGATGCAAGTTTAAAACCAAACTTTTTAACAAAGTTTGCCTGCAGAAATCTTTTTTATAGGATAGTAGTTTCACCTTTCTATCAGATAAATTTGAAATATGATATTAAAAATAAATCTTCCATTTCTGTGAAGTTCTCAGTTCCTGTTGATGTAACTTCAACAGGTGGTCAGTAAGGTCATTGGAAACACTGCTCCAAGGGATTTTGCATGAACAGATTCTCTGCAGACTTTCACAGTTTGACTAGACAACTTGGCTTATTTCCCCCTTTCATAGTAGTGTAAAACAACAATTATAAATAACTTGCATTTCTGTGACACCTCTCTAAGGTAGTGAAATGTCCGAAGATACTGCTCAGAAGTATTAATCAAATAGAATTTAACAACAAGCTACATGAGATATTAGGTGTCTGAATGTTTGGTCAAAGAGGTATATAATTGTAGAATAGGTAAAGCAGGTCTGTTGTTATCGCCACCATCTTGTCAAGGGCACTTGGCACTAAATGTTGCCCAGTCAGCGATGCCCACATTCCATAAATGAGTTTAACAAAAAATACTGCAAAAGTGATAGTAAAGTTACCATTGCCCCATTCTCTCAGTAATCCTGCAATCAACCAGCACCACACCTGTACCCATTCAGGACTGGAAAATGATGACTAGACTTTCTGTTATTTCCTCCTTACCTGCTTTTAACAGTATGAGATACATTTTGTCTGCCCATGGTATTTGCCTGCTTTCAGTGATGCTAATCCTACTAATACTTCCCCTCTTTCTATGTTTATCACTACAAATACTTCATTCCCTCCTCAACAATATCTGTATCATTTCTCTCTGGAAGGACAGATATGAAGGACTGCAACTCAATGTGCCTGAGTTATCTCTTCTTCAAGGGCAGCCCATGATTTAATTGCTGTTTCATTTGCAAGTCATGAATTCTAATTTATTTGTGATTTCATCTTTATGAAATGCAAATGGTACATTGTCACTTATTGCATGTGAATAGAACATAAAAATAGGGACATTTTACTGCAGCTATACAGGACTTTGGCGAGATTGTATCTGGAGGACTATGTCCAGTTGTAATGCTCTAATTTGAAAATGTATGTAATTGCACTAGGAGCAGGTTGACTTCTTACTGGGATCGGGAGGTTATCACATGAGTAGAGGGTGGACAGACTGGGACGATATCCATTGGGGTTTAAATGAATAACAGGTGATCTTATTAAAACATGTAAGATACTGAGGGGACTTTACAGGATGAACATTGGAGGCTGTTTCCTCTTGTGGCAAAGGCCTACACCTGCTCCAACATTCTATGTTCCTCATTATCTATGAGACAGAACACGGTGGCTCAGTGGTTAGCACTGCTGCCTCACAGCACCAGGTTTGATTCCAGCCTCGGGCGACTGTCTGTGTGGAGTTTGCACGTTCTACCCGTGTCTGCATGGCTTTCTTCTGGGTGCTCAGGTTTCCTCCCACAGTCCAAAGATGTGCAGGTCAGGGGAATTGGCCATGCTAAATTGCCCGTAGTGTTGGGTACATTAGTCAGAGGGTAATGGGTCTGGGTGGGTTACTCTTCGGAGGATTGGTGTGGACTGGTTGGGCCGAAGGGCCTGTTTCCACACTGTAGGGATTCTAATCTAATCTAAATAATAAAGCAAGGAAATTATTATAAAAGTGAAAAAAACACTGTTTCAGCCTTAATTGGAGTTGAGCTCGGAAACCAACTCTGGGAAGGTTGTGAGGATGCAGTAAAGAATCACAACAATGATTTCAGGTATGAGGAATTTCATTTGTGGGAATAGATTGCAGAGGTCAGAGCTGAACTCCTTGCAGAAGAAAAGTTTGAAAGACAATTTCTTTAACATTTTTGAAATCTTGAGTGGTCTAGACAGAGTGGGTAGAGAGAAAGTACTCCCATTGGTGGATGGTTTGAGCACCAGAAGGTACAGACTTAAGGTCATCAGCAAAAGAAGCAAATGGTGACAGGAGAAAAAGTTTGTTTTTATGCAGCAGGATTCAATAGAGGCCATCAGAAAGAACTTAGGTAATTAAGTGAGAAACAAGTTGCAGACCTACCTATAAAGACAATACAAGGAATTGGGATTGAGTTGATATGGCTGAGAACTGGCACTGACATAACGTCATAGATGACTGCCTTCTGAGAGGTTAAAACTATAAGATATAGAGCAGAATTAGGTCATTCAGCCCATCAACGCTGCTTCACATTCAATCTTGGCTGATAGGTTTTGCATCCCCATTACAGTGCCTTCTCCCAGTGACTCTTGATCTCTTGCTAGTCAAGAACCCATCTATCTCCGCCTTAAAAACACTCAATGACTTGGCCTCCACAGCCCTTTGTGGTAATGGGTTCCACAGATTCACCACACTCTGGCTGAAGAGATTCCTCCTCATCTCTGTACTAAAGGGTCATCTCTTCATTCTGAGACTGTGCTCTAAGAACCTAGTCTCTCATACTAGTGGAAACACCTTCTTCATGTCCACTCTATTCGGGTCTCTCAGTTTTCTGTTTCAATCAGATCCTCCCTCATCCTTCTAAGCTCCATAAAGTACAGACACAGAGTTTTCATATGCTCATCATATGACAAACCCTTGGCCCCGGGATCATTCTTGTGAATCTCCTCTGGATCCTGTCCAAAGCCAGCACATTCTACCTGAAATATGGAAATCAAACTGCTCACAATATTCCAACTGCAGTCTGATCAGAGCCTTTTACAGCCTCAGCAGTACATCCTTGCTCTTGTATTCTGGCCCTTTTGAAACTAATGCTAACATTGTTGCTCCATTGACTTCCCTGCTAGATTCCCCTGCCAATCAACTCTGGTCAGCTGCTCCCTTATGTCTTTGCTCAATTGTAATCCTATTACATCTGATTCCAGCTTCTCTCGCTCAAACTGCAGGGTCGATTACATACCTCAGGTGAACGCTACCACCACATGAGTTCTGTTAGGGAAGAAACTCTGCTGTCCTTACCCTGGCTTACATTTGTTTCCAAACCCTCAACAATATGGTTGACACTTAATTGCCCTTTGAAGTGGTCCTAAAAAGTCACTCAGATCATGGGGTGATTAGAGATGGTCAATAAATGCTGGTCTAACCAATGTTGCCCATATCACATAAATGATTTAAAAGATCCCTGAGGGTGAACAGATGGATGAAGTTGATTTCTGGGGAAGGGTAGGTTTGGGGGTGGCCTGTGCTCTGTTCTATTTGAAGAATTCTCCTCCTCCGCTCCCTTTCATCTTGAGCTAACCACCATGCTAGGAAATTCTCTGCCTGAATCTTCCTCTGAAGAAAACTAACCAGGGAGCGATGATATTAAAGGTTACAACACAAAGTTTGGTAAATGGAATTGAGCACAGTTGACTGGATGGCTGGTTTGTAATACAGAATGATGCCAACAGTGTGGGTTCAATTCCTGCACCAGCTGAGTATCAGCTGATGAAGGGCTTTTGCCCGAAACTTCGATTTTCCTGCTCGTCAGATGCTGCCTGACCTGCTGTGCTTTTCCAGCACCACTCTGATCTAAACTCTAGCTGAGTTATCAACCTCTTCCCTCACCTGACATGTGGTGACCCAGAGGTAATCTGGTCATCTTCGGTCATCTCTCTCCAGTAAGGTCATGTGGGATCCAGGGAGAGCTTGCTAATTGGATTCAGAATTGGGTCAATGTTAGGAAGCAGTGGGTGATGATTGAAGGTTGTTTCTCAGACCGGAGGCCTATGACTTGTGGTGTGCCACAAGGGTCAGTGCTGGGACCTTTATTATTTGTTATTTACTTGAATGATCTTGATGTGAACGTGAAGGCATGGTTGGTAAGTTTGTGGATGATACAAAATTAGGAGCTATCATTGATAGTGAAGAAGGTTATCAAAAATTAAAGAGGGATCTTGATCAGTTAGGGAAGTGGGCTGAGGATTAGGAAATGCTATTTAATACAGAATTGCAGAAGTGTGAGATGTTGCATTTTGGAAAGTCAAACCAAGGTGGGACTTATACAGTAAATGGTAAGGTCCTGAGGGGTGTTGTGGAACAGGGTGACCTAGGAGTACAAGTATATAGTTCATTAAAAGCAGTATCACAGGTAGACATTGTGGTGAAGAAAGCATTTAGCATTGCAAGCCTTCATCGGTCAAGGCATTGAGTATAGGAGTTAGGATGTTGTGCTATACTTGTAGAAGTCATTGGGAGTATTGTGTACAGTTTTGGTCACCCTTTTATAGGAAGGATATCGTTAAACTGGAAAGAATGCAAAGAAGAATTACAAGAATGTTGCCAGGACTAGTGGGCGTGAGTTATAGGGAGAAGTTGGTCAGGATGGGACTTTATTCTTAGGAAAGTAGAAGAATGAGGGGGTGACCTTATTGAGTTGTATAAAATCATGAGAGGCATAGAGAGGATGAATGCATTTAGTCTTTTTCCCAGGAATGGGGAATTGAAAATGAGTGGGCCTAAGTTTAAGGTGAGAGGGGAAAGATTTAAGAAGGACCTGAGGGGCAACTTCTTCAAGCAGAGAGTGGTGTGTATTTGGAATGGACTCCCAGAGAAAGTGGTTGAGGCAGTGGTTGGGAAGGGTTTAGAGAAAATGGACCAAATGCAGGCAATTGGAACCAGCTGAGTGGGCACCGTGGTCAGCATGGACCAGTTTGGGCTGAAGGGCCTGTTTCCATGCTGTATTACTCTATGACTCAATGACTCTCTCTTTCGTGAGACAGTGGTCCTCTGGGACTACGGCAACTTGACCTTTATCAGAGGATGTGCTGATTGGGTGAGATGAACAGTCAGGGAAGCTCCTGTGGAGGAGGAGGCTGAGTGATCGATTGCTATCTCATAATATGTAGATAATTCTCTTTGTCTTTTTCATTCTAGATTGAACATTCCTGTAAAGACATCAGTGAGGGCCTGTATGAAAAATCTGAAAGCTGAGGAAAGGAACATTGATCTGTCCAATGAGCCTATTGTTGGTGTTAGCAAAGGATGCTCAGAATCACTCCTGGTGAGTATTAATGTACATTTCCTGCAAGTGATCAATAATAATGAATATCTCTAAAGAAATGCTGTAGAGTGGTGAGCCTGAGGAATTTACTGCCACATAAAGCAATCAAGGCCAAGACATTGAATGCTTCCAAGAGGGAGTTAGATGTAGCAAATAAGGTAAATGCTGAGAGGATGTTTCCCCCAAAGAACAGAGAGCACTGTCTCAGAGTAAAGGAGCACCAATTTAAGACTGAGATGAGGAGAAAGTTCTTCTCTCAGTGGATTGTGAATTGTTGGAACTCCTTGCCATAGAGAGCTGTGGGCGGGGCGGGGGGGGGGTTGGCAAAGTCCTTTTTATATTTAAGGCTGAGACAAAGATGTTCTTCATCTGTAGATAAATCAAGAGGTACTGCGAAAATGCAGGAAAGTGACTGGGAGGAATGTCGGATCAACCATCATCCTACTGAATGGCAGAGTAGGCTGTAAATTTGGTAGCCAAAGTTATTAAGACCATAAGTCTGTAAGAAATAGGCCCAGGAGTAGGCTGTACAGCCTACTCCTGGGCCTATTTCTTACAGACTTATGGTCTTAATAACTTTGGCTACCAAATTTTCTCAAAACTTGTCATGTGGAGGACTCCTTTAAACTAAAGAAAGACTTAAGTCATATAAAACCTTTCACAATGATGTGCTGTTTCAATAGAGAAAAATGGCAACCAAACTGTGCACAGCAAACTGCAACAAACAATTGGATTCAGCCCATATAATCCGTTTTAGTGATGGTGATAAATAGATACTTCCATAAGAAGCCACAACTCTGCTTAAGCTAATTTATAGGAAAAGTATTGAGTTTATTAGTTTATAACTATATTAAGATTAATTGTTTAATTTTCTTTCTTCTCTATTTATTTTATTCATTAATCACTGCATATTCTATCCAGCTCTTTACAGAGATGGTCTTAATTTATTTGTACATTAACATGGTCTTCACTGTCAACGGGGGTGGTACCAGGGGACTGGAGAGTGGCAAATGTTGTGACCCTGTTCAAAGAAGGGAATAGGGATAACCCTGGGAATTACAGGCCAGTTAGTCTTACTTCGGTGGTAGGCAAAGTAATGGAAAGGGTACTGAGGGATAGGATTTATGAGTATCTGGAAAGACACTGCTTGATTAGGGACAGCCAGCACAGATTTGTGAGGGGTAGGTCTTGCCTTACAAGTCTTATTGAATTATTTGAGGAGGTGACCAAGCATGTGGACGAGGGTAGAGCAGTGGATGTA
>NC_057713.1:3060682-3117915 GCF_004010195.1 Chiloscyllium plagiosum
TCGCTATTACCCCCCTGCCAACTTGCATCCACCTATCACCTTCCCAGCTATGTTGCCTCCAGCTCCACCCTATACCCCTATTTATCTCTCAGCCCCCTTCCCCCTCCACCTTTCTGATGAAGGGCTTATGCCAGAAACATAGACTCTCCTGCTCCTCAGGTGCTACCTGACCTGTGCTTTTCCAGTGCCATAGTTTTTGAATATAGAAAAGTGTGAAATTATGCACATTGGTAGGAAGAATAGACGGGTAGAATATTTTCTAAATGAGGAACGGCTTCAGAAATCTGAAGCACAAAGCAACTTGGGCATCCTAGTTCAGGATTCTCTTAAAGTGCAGGTTCAGTTGACATTTCAGGCGGCAAATGCAGTGTTACCATTGAGGGCTAGGGCACAAGAGCAGAAATGTATTGCTAATGCTTCATTAGGCTCTTTTCAGACAGCATTCGAAATATTGTAGAGTAGACAGTCAGAAACTTTTTCCCCGGGCACAACCGAGTGTTACAAGGGGACATAAATTTAAGGTGGAAGGTATAGGGGGGATGTCAGGGGTGGGTTCTTTACCCAGAGAGTGGTGGGGGCATGGAATGCGCTGCCTGTGGTAGTGGTAGAGTCAGAATCTTTGGTGACCTTTAAGCGGCAATTGGATAGGTACATGGATGGGTGCTTAAGCTAGGACAAATGTTCGGCACAACATCATGGGCCGAAGGGCCTGTTCTGTGCTGTATTGTTCTATGTTCTATGTTCTATGGTTATATCTTCAAGGTTAATTGGAGTAATATCTTGGTGAACTCATGAGACTAATTCATTTGAGAAATCTCAAATATGGGAAAAACATGGATTGTAATGTGTAGACCTCTGGTCTTTCTATCACTTGGTTAATATCAGATTATGGTCAAATAGATTAGTTGCTGGGATGAGAGGTTTTTCTTATAGTGAGATGTTGAGTAAGTTGAGCTATATACTCTACAGAGTTTTTAACAATGGGATGATCTCATTGAAATGTAAAAAATGCTGATGGAGCTTGACAAGGTAGACTCAAAGAGGTTCTTCCTGCACGCTAAAGAGCTAACATGAACAGCCACAGTTCATGAGATCAGAGAACAACAGTTTAGGACTGAGATAGAAACTAGGAGCAGGAGTAGATGTTTCTGAACCTGCTCCACTATTCAATGTGAGCATGGCTGATCGTTTATTCCTGCTTTCTCCCCATACCTAATCTACTGCCTTCTTGAAAGCATTCGATGATTTGCCTTGACTGCTTTCTGTGGCAGTGAATTCCTCAGGATCACCACTCTCTAGGCCTTGTCTCAACCCTAAATGGCCAACCCCATATCTGTCAAATGGACTCTTGTTATGTCCAACTTTTCCAAAGTGGGATTTGAGACCCCAAATAGGATTGTGAGGTGAAAGTTTGGTTGCAAGTTCTGAGACAGCAATGATGGTAGTGAACCTCTAATTGAGTTCTATTAGCTGTGCTCCTGCTCATACTGTCCTGTGCTCTCACAATCCATACACCTTGCTCTGTCACTTCTCACTGAGGAGTCATTACAACTTTCAAGCCTCACAATGGCATCTCAGTGGGAAACACTGTTCTATGTTGTATGTTTCTATGGTTACATATAGTTGCCTAATGAACTGTTTTCTAATGTTTTTCTCATTAGCTGGTCCGTACTGCCTACTTTAATGGCAGTGGGTTATTGGGACTTCCTGCATCTGATTTGACTTTCCCCGAAAACTTTCACATTGGATTTGGTTTTGCAACAAGTCAGTTAAACAGTCTACTGTTCTCTTATGAAAAGGTAAAGAATCTAGTGAGTGACTCGATCTAATGTATCTATTTCATTTTTTAAACCAAATGAATTGTTGTATCCTATAGTATTGAAAGGACTTCAAATTTTCTTTGAAAACATTATTTGCTTGGAATTGAGTAGCTTTTGTGCTTGATTAATATAGCCTTATGAGCAGCATTTTCCTATTTTTGGTCTAAGTTCATCCAAGAAGGGTCAAAGAGTTGAATGGCCTATTCCTGCTCCTAAATTCTAGGTATCAGGGCAGATAGAGCTTTGCATCTGAGAGGTGACACCTACAAAAATACATCACTCCATCAAAACAACATGGGGGAATCAGACTGCACTTTTCCAATTAAATCACTGGAGTCCGACTTGAAACCCATCACCTTTTTAACCGGAGTCGAGAATGTTACCCATTGAAGCACAACTGACTGCTAACTAGTGAAAAGCAGAATAAAAAACCCTTGAAATACATAATAAAATGCAAGAACTCCACAGGAACTGTAGGAGTGACTGTCCTTGACGTCAAGGCCACATTTGACTGAATGGAGCATCAAGGAGGACTAACGAAATTAGGGTCAATGGGAATCGGATGAGAACTTCCCATTGATTGGAGCCATAACTGCAACAAGGAAGATGGTTGTGGTTTTGGAGATAAATCATTTCAGCTCCAGGACACCTCTGCAGGAGTTCCTCAGGGTAGTGTCCTCAGCCCAACCTTCTTCAGCTGCTTCATCAATGATTTTCCCTCCGTCATAAGATCGGATGTGGGGGTGTTCACTGATGATTGCTTAATGTTCAGCATTATTTGTGACTTCTCAGATACTGAAAGCAGTCTATATTCAAATGCAACAAGATGTGGACAATATCCATGCTTGGGCTGATAAGTGACAAGTAGCATTCGTGCCATACAAATGCCAGACAATAATCATCTCAAATAAGAAACAATCTAATCACTGTCCCCTGACATTCATTGTTATTACCATCACTGAAACCTCACTATCTACATCCTTGGGGTTACCATTGACCAAAAGCTCAACTGGATTCATCACACAAACACAGCAACTACAAGAGCAGGTCAGAGACTAGAAATGCTGCATGGAGGAACTCATCTCCTGACTTCACAAAGCCTGTCTAGTATCTACTAGGCATACTTCAGGAGTGTGCCTAGATGTGTGTTGCTCCAAAAACAACACAAAGTTTGACACCATCTTGAACAAAGCAGTCTGCTTAAGTGGCACCACATCCACAATCTTCCACTCCCTCCACCACACTTCCCTCAGTAGCAGAAGTGTGTATTATCTATAAGGTGCACTGCAGAAAGGCACTTTAGACAGCACCTTCCAAACCCCTGACCACTTCCATATAAATGATCAAGGGATACATGGGAGATACATGAGAACAACATCACCTGTAAGTCCCTTCTAATCTAGTCACCATCCAGACTTGGAAATATGTTGCCATTCCTTCAGTGTCACTAGAACTCCCTGTCTCCCTAGTGGCATTGTGGTTGTCCCTATACCAAATGGATTTCAGTGATTTAACGAGGAAGTTCACCATCACCTTTTCAAAGGCAACTAGGAATGGGCAATAAATACTGGCCCAGCCAGCGATGCCTACATCTCCTGTATAATAGAATAAATACAGACTTTAATGCATGTTACCACTACTGTGCAGGGTGATGGTGTCATGGTGTTGTGATTGCTGCACCTTGAGTAGGTCTCTGCCTTCTATTAATGGGAGCCTTATCTGTTAACTATATTCATCTTGCAGTCAACTAGTGGGCTGGTGGCAGATTGTTTAATTTCAAGATTTTAAACCCCTGCCTAACATTTTCTTGCCATTTCGGATAGTGGGGGAGAGACTAAATAAAAGCCATTTTATGAATTATTTTACTGAAAGTTTTCACGTTAGTTTGCAGTGTGGAACTTAACCAAACAGCTCAATTGTTTCTGACAGTAAAACAATATGTTTAACTTTACAGAATAACTTTGAAGTTTTCCTGGAAAATGGTAAAGTGATAGTTAATATACTGGGTAAAGTCCTAAAGTCTCGAAGCTCCTTTAATGATGGTGCCAACCACTATGTATCAATCCAGAGGAGAGGAAATCGGTAAGCTTATTCACATTTTATCAAGTCTGATGTTTGCTTTTTAATAGAACAAAAACTAGGGGGTGATGTTGCAGTTGTGTCTTTAAACTAGTAATCTAAAGGCCCAGGCTAATGCTCCAGAGACACAGGTTCAAACTCCACCATTGCACTTATTCAATTCATAAATCTTGAATGTAAAGCTTATCTTATTTGATGGTGTCTGTGAAACTGCCATTGATTGTCAGGAAAAATCCATCTGGTTCATTAATTACTAAGTAGGGAAAGGAAATCTGCTGTCCTTACTTGGTAAAGTATACATTTGACTCTAGATGACATAACTGCCTGCTGACTTGCTAGGCCATTGAGTTCAGTTCTAGGGCAATTAGGGATGGGCAATGAAAGAATATATTAGATTAAATTCTTAAAACATAATCTATAATCATGCAAGATATGCAGAAGCTGTTGAAGTAGAAACATTCCCTACAAAGTTGTTTTCAAAATATCTGATCCAATTTTTACAAATATGATTCAATAAGATATATTGCATTATAGTTGAGAGTTATAAATCACTGTATAGACCTCAGCTGGAGCATTAGGCACCAACCTTTAGAAAGGATGTCCTTCCTGAGTACTGCACTAAAGAAAAGTTAAAGTTGTCACAGTTCTACCAGATCGTAGAGCTGTTCTCTGATTAGAAGAGATAATTGTGGTGGGTCACCACATTTCAGAAAAGGGACAAGGTTGAGAAGGAGAGTTTTTCATTGTAACCTCAACCAATGCAGAAATTGAATCCACACTGTTGGTACCAGTCTGCATTGGAAATCAGACATCCAGCCAACTGAGCTAACCGGTCCCCTGCATTTAATGTAAAATCTTGTATAAACAAATATTGGTTATCTCTATCCTGATATTACTACTTGAGAATCTGCTTTTTAGTATTTACCACTTTGCCTTTTGTTTTCAATAAAATCCAGTATCTATCTGAATGTGGATGATATGGACAAGCAGGAAGCAACAATACAATTGGGTCAGCCTGGAACAAAAGGTTTGGTTTATCTGGGTGGAGACAAAAACAGAAGGAATTTTGATGGCTGCATCAGCAATGTCTTTCTACAAAGGTAAATTACTCTCTTTCTTATTCAACTAGGGACAATGGCAACTGTAATTAATTTCAGCTAATATTGAGAAAAATCTTTAATAGATGGAGTTGTTGAGTGAACAGCGTTAATGCATTTAGGGAGTAGATAAATGCATGATGGAGAAAAGATGAATTAGAGTGGCAGGTGGTTTGTGTGGAGCATAAAGACCAAAACAGACCAAGATGATCTTTTCTGTATTGCAATTTCTGTCAATTCCAGTTGATAGAGTATGGACTAGTACAAAGAATCAGTGATCACACTGTTCAAATCTGGTTGATGATGAAGGTAGCAATACTGGAATATTTGGATAGAGTTAATTATGACATTAAAATCAATATTTTCAACAAAATTATCACTGCAATGAGTCCCACTCTCCCATCTCCCATCTTAACAGCATTGTGGGTCTAGAGATATCACAGAGAATGCAGCAGTTTAAGAAGGTGGTTCATGACCATCTTTTCAAGGGTAATTAGGGATGGGCAATAAATGCTGAGTAAGCAAATGATGCTTAGCTGCTGGGAAAGAATGAGAAGCTTTTTTTGCAAGCCAGCATGGACAATATGAGCAGAATTCTATCAGATAGCAACTAAATATCAATTTTGGCAAGTTTCATGATGGTTTTTTCCTGTAAGCCCTGCATGATTTTTCATGCTATTTTCTGAATCTCACCTCATCTTACCTTTGCTCGTGTTTGTATGGCCTCCTGCTCATCATTTCTTCCCTTTCACCAGAGGGTGTTGCTGCTCCCAACATCTTCTGTAATTCTGGTGTTGGTGTTATTTTTAAAGCACGTCTGTACATCTGGCTAAGCGCTATTGCCTGCCAGGAGTTGTCCTTCACCATGCACGGAGCAGGAGGGAACCAAACACAAATGCTTTTCAGGGCACATATGTGGCATGCTTTTGCAAGTACACATTCATAAAAATATCTTATTTAAGAACCATTTTACACAGTTTGCTTGTCTTTTGGGTTATCCTATCTTAGAGGCCTATCCCTGAATATGTCCTGTCCCAGGACAGGCCTAGCAGAGGTGGGAGCTCAGAGGTATATAGGCAGGGGGCCTTGCCTTGGGAGTCCTTAACATCGACTCTGGTCACCATAACAGGTTGACAAGACATGGGCAAGGAAACCTCCTGTTGAATACTACATAATGTGCTCTCTCGGTTGATAATCAGCGGTCTTCCGTGTTGAATACCATTTGGAGGAAGCACAAAGGTTGGCAAGGGAGTGGATATACTCTGACTGGGCAATTTCAATGTCACCACCAAGAATGGCTCAGCAGCAGCACAATTTATCAAGCTCATCCTCAATAATTTCTCCTTTGAATCCTTCCACTTCCTCCAGAGGAAAGGGATAGCCATGGGCACCCATATGGGCCACAGCTATGCTTGTCTCTGTGTTGGTTACATGGAACAGTCCATCTTCCATAGTTACACCGGCACCATTCCCCACCTTTTCCTCTACTAAATTGATGACTGTATCAGCGCCATCTTGTGCTCCCACAAGAAAGTTGAACAGTTCATCAACTTCACCAATACATTCCACCTTGACCTTAAGTTCATCTGGACCATCTCAGACATCTCTCTTTCCTCTTCCCGGATCTCTTGATCTCCACCAACGGTGACTGACTCAACACTGACATCTTCTGCAAACCCTCCAACTCCCACACCTACCTGGACTACACCTTCTCACACCCTGACTCCTGTAAAAATGCCATCTCTTATTCCCAATTCCTCCGCCTCTGCCGCATCTGCTTCCAGGAGGACCAGTTCCACACCAGATGGCCTCGTTCCACACTTTCCTTCCCAAGTGGTTGATGATGCCTTCCAGCACATCTCACTTCCTGCACCTCTGCCCTCGAACCTCCCCCCCTCTCCAACTGCAACAAGGACAGAACCCCCAGTCCTCACTTTCCACCTCCACCAACCTCCGTATACACTGCATCATTCTCTACCATTTCCGCCACCTACAAATGGACCCCACCACCAGAGATATATTTCCCTCCCCACCCCATCTGCTTTCCATAAAGACCATTCTGTCCGCGACTGCCTCGTCAAAATCCACGCCTCCCACCAACCGCACCCCCCTTCTCGGCACCTTCCCCTGCCACTGCAGGAATTGCAAAACCTGCGGTTTTGGGGAGATACAACGCCTACTTGCAGAGCGCTTCAGATAACATCTCCAGGACACCTGCACCAACAAATCACCACCCACGGCCGAACACTTCAACTCCCCCTCCCACTCCGCCAAGGACATCCAGGTCCTGGACCTCCTCCATCACTACTTCCTAACTACCTGACGCTTGGAGGAAGAATGCCTCAAATTCCGCCTAGGACCCTCCAACCCCACGGCATCAATGTGGATTTCATCAGTTTCCTCATTTCCCCTCTCCCGACCCTGCTCATAGCCTCATTCCTGATTCCAGCCCAAAACATCGATTCTCCTGCTTCTCAGATGCCGACTGACCTGCTGTGCTTTTCCAGCACCACACTCTTGACTCTAATCTCCAGCATCTGCAGTCCTCACTTTCGCCTAATGTATCAAGCTGGTCAGTTCCTAAAGGACATTGCTGTTAGACTGGGTCTGCAGCAGGTGGTGAGAGAACCAACAATGAGAAAAAACATTCTTGACGTCATTCTTACTCAATCTGCCAAGTAAAGATACATCAGTTCATGATAGTAAGAGTGACCATAGCCCTTGTGGAGACGAAGTCCCATCTTCACGTTCAGAATACCCTCCACTTTATTGTGTGACACTCTGTTAAATGGGACAAACTTCAAATATAACCAGCAACTGCAAGACTGGGCATCCATGAAGCGCTGTGAACTATCGACAGCAGCAGAATTGTACTCCAGCGCATTCTGCAATCTCATCGCCCGGCATATCCCCCAGTCAACCATTACCATCAAGCCAGGGGATCAACCCTGATTCAATGGAGAGTGAAGGAGGGAATAGCAGGAGCAGCACCAGGCAGATCTGAAAATGCATTGTCAGCCTGGTGAAGCTACCAAACAGGACGACTCGCATGCGAAACAACATAAGCAAAAAGCGATCTCAGAACAAATAGATTAGATGTAAGCTCTGCAGTTCTCCTATATTGTCATGAATGATGGTGGACAATTAAATTAACTAACAAAAGGTGGAGACTTCACAAATATCCCAATCCTCAATGATGGGGAGCCAAACATATCAATGCAAAAGATTAGACTGATATCATTTTCAGCCAAATGTATCAAGTGGATGATCCATTTTGGCCTCCTCCAGAGGTCTCCAGCAACACAGTTGCCAATCTTCAGCCAATTTTATTCACTCCTCATGTTATCAAGAAACAGTTACAGACATTGGATACTCCAAAGGTTTTGAGCCCTGACAACATTCTGACAATAGTACTTGTGCTCCAGAATTTATATCACCCCTCGCCAGGCTCTTCCAGTACAATTAAAACACTGGTATCTACCTGACAATGTGTAAAATTGCCCAGAAAAATCCTGTACAAAAAAAGCAGGACAAATCCAAACGAAACTAATTACCAATTGCTCCATGAGTCGACTCTCGGTCCTCAATAAAATGATGGAAGGTGTCATCAACAGTGCTATCAAGCAGCACCTGCTCAGGAACGCTAAGTTTGGGTTTTGCCAAGGCCAGTAAGCTCCTGGCCTCATTACAACCTTAGGTCCAGCACAGACAAAAGAGCTGAATTCTAGAGGTGAGATGATAGTGACAGCACTTGACATCAAAGCTGCATTTGGCTGAGTGGGGTAGAAAGGAGTCCTAGCAAAACTGGAGTCAATAGGAATCAGGGGAAAAGGTATCAAGTTGTTAGTCATACTTGGCACATGGAAAAATGGTCATGGTTGCTGACAACAGTCATCTCAGTTCCAGGACATCTCTGCAGTAGTTTCTCAAGGTAGTGCCCCTGATGTTCACAGATGACTGCACAATATTCAGCATTTTTTGCAGCTCCTCAGATACTGAAGCAGTGCATGTTCAAATGCAACAAGATCTGGACAATATTTATGTTCAAGTTGACAAGTGGCCAGTAACATTCATACCACACAAATGGCGGGCAATGATCATATCCAGCAAAAGACAATCCAGGTGCCCTTTGACATTCAATAGCATTACTAAAATGGAAGTCACCACTATCAACATCCTGGGGTTTACCATTGACCAGAAATTCAACCAGACTCCCCATATAAGTACAGGGCCTACAAGAGCAGGTGAGAGACTAGCAATATTAAAGCCAATTAACTCGGCTCCTGACTCCCCATAGCCAGTCCACCATCTAGAAGGCACAAGTCAGGAGCGTGTTGAAATACTCCCCACTTGCCTGAATGGGTGCAGCTCCAATAATGCTCAAGAAGCTTGACATCATCCTGGACAAAGCAGCCCATTTGATCAACACCACATCCACAAAGATCCACTCCCTCCACCACTGACGCTCAGTAGCAGCAGTGTGTACTATCTGCAAGATAAACTGTAGGAATTTACGAAGGTTGCTTTGACAAATTCACGACCACTATCATCTAGAAGGATAAGGGCAGCAAATACGTGCAAGCCTCCCCCAAGCTACTCTGACTTGGAAATACATTATTATTCCTTTCTTGTCACCAGAACAAAATCCTGGAACTCTCTCCCTGAGGGTATTGTAGGTCTACCTACAGCACATGGACTGCAGCGGTTCCAGAAGGCAGCTCACCCCCACCTTCTCAAGGGGCAACTAGGGACAGGCAATGAATGCTGCCCAGCCAGCAACACCCACGTCTCACAAGTGGAGAAAAAAAATGGTGTCTTGGTGTGGGAAATATTCTGAAATTATTCTGAAACAGTATTGATCATTGCATAATTACAATTAAAGTATATAAGGATTACCTTATTCATTTGTTTTATTAATATACCTTAAAAATCCATTAAAGCATGGTAAATTAAGTAGAATTGGTGATTTGACAGAATACTTTGTTAAAATTATTATTATAAACAGGTGGACTGGGGCTACAATGGATATGGCTAATCATGTCTCTCCCTTTAGGAACCGTGAATCACCCAGAATTGAAAATTTGGCATTTTCAGTTGAGGACACCGGAGTGTACCTTGACACCTGTCCCCAGCAGAGAGCACCAGAAATGCTTATGTTGAAAGAGGGCAGAAAATGGAATGGTCAAGAGACAGTTAAAACAAACAAGGTATGCAAATTCTCTTGTTCCTCAGGATAATGTAAGCAGCATTAATGACCAATGTATCCTAAAGAGAGAGCTAAGAAGAGCCAGACAGTGACATAAGAAATCATTGGCAGATAGGATCAAGAAAAACCCAAAGTCTTTCTGTAGGTATATCAGGAATAAAAAAATGACTGGAGTAAGATTAGGGCCAATCAAGGACAGTAGTGGGAAGTTGTGCATGGAGTCAAAGGAGATAGGGGAGGCAATAAGTTAATATTTTTCGTCAGTATTCACACTGGAAAAAGACAAATTTGTCAAGGAGAATACTGAGATACAGGCTACTAGACTACATAGGATTGAGGTTCACAAGGAGGAGGTGTTAGCAATTCTGGGAAGTGTGAAAACAGATAAGTCCCTTGGACTGGATGGGACTTATCCTAGGATTCTCTGGGAAGCCATGAAGGAGATTGTAGAGTCTTTGGCTTTGATCTTTATGTCATCATTGTTTACAGGATCACACTGGAAAAAGACAAATTTGTCAAGGAGAATACTGAGATACCTAGACTACATAGGATTGAGGTTCACAAAGAGAAGGTGTTAGCAATTCTGGGAAGTGTGAAAATAGATAAGTCCCTTGGACTGGATGGGACTTATCCTAGGATTCTCTGGGAAGCCATGAAGGAGATTGTAGAGTCTTTGGCTTTGATCTTTATGTCATCATTGTTTACAGGAATAGTGCTAGAAGGTTGAAGGATAGCAAATGTTGTCCCCTCGTTCAAGAAGGAGAGTAGAGACAACCCTGGTAATTATAGACCATTGAACCTTACTTCAGTTGTGGGTAAAGTGTTGGAAGAGGTTATAAGAGATAGGATTTATAATCATCTAGAAAGGAATACGTTGATTAAGGATAGTCAATACAGTTTTTGAAGGGTAGGTCGTGCCTCACAAACTCTATTAAGTTCTTTGAGAAGGTGACTAAACAGGTCAATGAGGGTAAAGCAGTTGATGTGGTGTATGTGGATTTCAGTAAGGTTCCCCACATTAGACTACTGCACAAAATATGGAGGCATGGGATTGAGGGTGATTTAGTGGTTTGGATCAGAAATTGGCTCGCTGAAAGAAAACAGGGGTGATGGTTGATGGGAAATGTTCATTTACTAGTGGTGTACCACAAGGATCTGTTTTGGGATACCTGCTGTTTGTTATTTTTAAAAATAACCTGGATGAGGGCATAGAAGGATGGGTTAGTAAATTTGCAGATGGTACTAAGGTCGGTAGAGTTGTGAGTAGTGCCAAAGGATGTTGTAGCTTACAGAGGGACATAGATAAGCTGCAGAGCAGGGCTGAGAGGTGGCAAATGGAGTTTAATGTGGAAAAATGTGAAGTGATTCACTTTGGAAGGAGTAACAGGAATGCAGAATACTGGGCTAATGGTAAGAATCTTGGTAGTGTAGAAGAGATGTAGATAGATCCTTGAAAGTTGCCGCCCAGATTGAGTTCTTTGA
The DNA here is from genome assembly GCF_004010195.1 of Chiloscyllium plagiosum. Taxonomy (NCBI): domain Eukaryota; kingdom Metazoa; phylum Chordata; class Chondrichthyes; order Orectolobiformes; family Hemiscylliidae; genus Chiloscyllium; species Chiloscyllium plagiosum. Next base: position 3,072,367 of record NC_057713.1, read on the forward strand.
GAAGGTGACTAAGCAGGTCAATGAGGGTAAAGCAGTTGATGTGGTGTATGTGGGTTTCAGTAAGGTTCCCCACATTAGGCTATTGCACAAAATATGGGGTCTTGGGATTGAGTGTGAATTAGTGGTTTGGATCAGAAATTGGCTCGCTGAAAGAAAACAGAGGGTGATGGTTGATGGGAAATGTTCATTTACTAGTGGTGTACCACAAGGATCTGTTTTGGGATACCTGCTGTTTGTTATTTTTAAAAATGACCTGGCTGAGGGCATAGAAGGATGGGTTAGTAAATTTGCAGATGGTACTAAGGTCGGTAGAGTTGTGAGTAGTGCCAAAGGATGTTGTAGCTTACAGAGGGACATAGATAAGCTGCAGAGCAGGGCTGAGAGGTGGCAAATGGAGTTTAATGTGGAAAAGTGTGAAGTGATTCACTTTGGAAGGAGTAACAGGAATGCAGAATACTGGGCTAATGGTAAGAATCTTGGTAGTGTAGAAGAGATGTAGATAGATCCTTGAAAGTTGCCGCCCAGGTTGATAGGGTTATTAAGAAGTCATATAGTGTGTTAGCTTTTATTAGTAGAGGGATTGAGTTTCAGAGCCATAAGGTCATGCTACAGCTGTACAAAACTCTGGTGCGGCAGCACTTGGAGTATTGAGTACAGTTGTGGTTGCCGCATTATAGGAAGGATGTGGAATCTTCGGAAAGGGTTCAGAAGAGATTTGCTAGGATTTTGCCTGTTGTGGAGGGAAGGTCTTATGATGAATGGTTGAGGGACTTGAGGCTGTTTTCATTGGAGAAAAGAAGGTTGAGAGGTGACTTAATCGCGACGTATAAGATAATCAGAGGGTTAGATAAGTGGACAGTGAGAGCCTTTTTCCTCGGATGGTGATGGCTAGCATGAGGGGACATAGCTTTAAACTTGAGGGTGATAGATATAGGACAGATGACAGAGGTAGTTTCTTTACTCAGAGAGTAGTAGGGGTATGGCATAGCCTGCATGCAACAGTAGTAGATTCGTGAACTTTGAAGGCATTTAAATGGTAATTGGATAAACGTATGGATGAAAATAGAATTGTGTAGGTTCAATGGGCTTCGGTTTGGTTTCACAAGACAGTGCAACATTGAGGGCCGAAGGGCCTGTACTGCGCTGTAATGTTCTATGTTGATAGAAAGTTTTCTTTGTCACAGAATGGAAAGAATCAAAAGGTTAATCCTGATTATTCAACTAAGGAGAATACAGGCCAAGAATCAAAGGACTGCCTGTTGCCATGGCAACCAAAATCAGTCAGTGGTGCCTACCAATTTGGAGATTCACCAGACAGCAGATTGGAATATGACTTTGTTCCTGAATCATTTAAAGAGAGGTAAAGTGAATTATTATTTATAATCTGTCAATATGTATGTTTAACGAATAGCTGTTATAATGCAAATTTGCATACTCTCTCCGTTCCATTGGGATTTAAAAGAAAGTACTTCATTTATTGTGTGGCTTGATACTTGTGTTAGAAAACAGCATTTCTTGAATCTCAACCAGGAGCATGATAAAAGACCAAAATACTGCAGATGCTAGAAGTCTGAAACAAACACTTCACCAGTTCTGAAGGAGAGTCATAACAGAGTTGAAACGTTAACTTTGTTCCTCTCTCCGTAGATGCTGCCAGACCTGCAGAGTTTCTCCAGCATTCTCTGTGTTCCTTTCATAATGAAAGGCACTCTGATATAATTTAACGCTGCTTTGTGACCAATGTCATTACTAGGTGGAGCACCACATATGCACATGTAAAATTGGTGTATTGTTTGTTATTTTTAAACTTGCATCCAGCAACAAATGCCATTTATCATAAATGTCACCTTATCCTGTGTTTGCATAAATAACTATAATACCTTGCATATTAAAAATCTGGCCTTAAATGTTGGCCTTAAATGTGACTATATAACCATTGTCAATTGTCAGAAAAACGCACCTGGTTCACAAATGTCTTTAAGGGAAGGAAATCTGCCATCCTTGCCTTGCCTAGCCTACAGGTGATTCCAGACACAAAGCAATGTGGTTGATTCTGAACTTATCTCATCAAATAGCTGAGTAAGCCACTCAGTTTAATGACACTTAGGGATGGGCAACAAATGCTGGCCTTACCAGTGACACTCAACCATGAGCAAATTTGTTTAAAAATCTATTATAGGGAATTCAATCAATATGAATAGTTGTTTATTCCCGGTACAATCTGTAAAGAAAAAGTCCTGTGTAGCTCAGAGTCTTGCTGACTGGTAGAAGATATCAGATATCACACAATATCATAGTCCAACAGGTTTATTTGAAATCACAGGCTTTCAGAGCACTGCTCCTTCATCAGGTGGAGTGGTAGAAGATGGAACAGAGTGTTGTAAAATATCTTAATATTTTCAATTCCAAACACTAATGCACCGCTTACTGTGCTGTGAGTTTTTGTTCTGGATCAGGGAATAATATCAAGTGCTTCCACTGAGTATTATTAATACTGTGTGCAACTACATATGTGCAGATGGATCATGTTGGCCACTTTTAATGGTGCCACCCTGTCTCCTGTGTTGGGAACACTCACATTGATGTTTTAAATACAATATTTACATAATTCCATTTTTCAGGTCAACATTCTCCATCGATGTGCGAACAGTTGCAACAGAAGGAACCATCTTTTATGTAGCAGATAAGTCAGGGAAATCCTCCATGATACTTTATGTTTCGAGAGGTCGTTTCATCTTTTCTTTTACTGTTAATGAGAAGAAACTGAAAATTAAGAGCAAAGCAAAGCACAATGATGGAAAGTGGCATACAGTAAGTAAACACTAGCTTTTATCTGCAAATACAAGGCATAGTAATGGGAAGATGTGCATGGAGTCAGAGGAGATAGGAGAAGTGCTAAATGAATACTTTTTGTCAGTATTCACACTAGAAAAAGACAACGTGGTCAAGGAGAATACTGAGATACAGGCTACTAGACTAGATGGGATTGAGGTGCATAAGGAGGAGGTGTTAGCAATTCTGGAAAGTGTAAAAATAGATAAGTCCCCTGGGTCAGATGGGATTTATCCTAGGATTCTCTGGGAAGCCAGGGAGGAAATTGCCGAGCCTTTAGCTTGATCTTTATGTCATCGTTCTCTCCAGTAATAGTGCCAGAAAACTGGACGATAGCAAATGTTATTCCCTTGTTCAAGAAGGAGAGTAGAGACAACCCTGACTTGGGTTGTGGGTAAAGTGTTGGAATAGGTTATAAGAGATAGGATTTATAATCATCTAGAGAGGAATAGGTTGTTTAAGGATAGTCAATACAGTTTTGTGAAGGGCTAGGTTGGGACTCTAAAATTTTATTGAGTTCTTTGAGAAGATGATCAAATAGGTGGATGAGATTAAAGGTGTTGATGTGGTGTATATGGATTTCAGTAAAGCATTTGATAAGGTTCCCCATCGTAGGCCTTTGCACAAAATATGGAGGTATGGGATGGAGGGTGATTTAGTGGTTTGGATCAGAAGTTGGCGAGCTGAAAGAAGACCGAGGGTGGTAGTTGATTGGAAATATTCATCCTGGAGTTCAATTAATAGTGGTGTACTGCAAGGATCTGTTTTGGGTCCACTGTTGATTGTCATTTATATAAATTACCTCGATGAGAGCATAGAAGGATGTGTTAGTAAACTCGCACATAACACTAAGGTCAGTAGAGTTGTAGATAGTGACGAAGAATGTTGCAGGTTACAGAGAGACAGAGATAAGCTGCAGAGCAGGGATGAAAGGTGGCAAATGGAGTTTAATGTAGAAAAGTGTGAGGTGATTCACTTTGGAAGGAGTAACAGGAGTGCAGAGTAAAAGCAAAATTACTGTGGATGCTGGAATCTGAAACCAAAAGAAAAAAAGCTGAAAATCTCGGGATCTGGCAGCATCTGTAAGGAGAGAAAAGAGCTGACGTTTCAAGTCTAACTGACCCTTTGTCAAACCTTTGACAAAGCGTTAGTTAGACTCAAAGCGTCAGCTCTTTTCTCTCCTTAAAGATGCTGCCAGACCTGCTGAGATTTTCCAGCTTTTTCTTAACAGGAGTGCAGAGTACTGGGCTAATGGTAAGATTTTTGGTAATGCAGAACAGCAGAGAGATCTCGGTGTCCAGGTTCATAGATCCTTGAAAGTTGTCACCCAGGTTGGTAGGGTTGTTAAGAAGGCATATGGTCTATTAGCTTTTATTAGTAGAGGAATTGGGTTTTGGAACCATGAGATCATGCTGCAGCTACACAAAACTCTGGTGAAGCCACATTTGGAGTATTATATACAGTTCTGGTCACCACATTATAGGAAGGATGTGGAAGCATTGGAAAGGGTTCAGAAGAGATTTACTAGAATGTTGCCTGGTATGGAGGGAAGGTCTTACGAGAAAGGGCTGAGGGACTTGAGGCTGTTTTATTTAGGGAGAAGAAGGATGAGAGTCGACTTAATTGAGACATATAAGATCATCAGAGGGTTAGATAGGTTGGACAGTGAGAGCCTTTTTCCTCGGATGGCGATGGCTAGCACGAGGGGACATTGCTTTTAATTGAGGGATGATAGATATAGGTCAGATGTCAGAGAGTAGTTTATTTACTCAGAGATCGGTAGGGGCGTGGAACGCATTGCCTGCAACAGTAGTAGACTCATCAACTCTAAGGGCATTTAAATGGTCATTGGATAGGCATATGGACGACAATGGAATTGTGTAGATTAGATGGGCTTCAGATTGGTTCCACAGGTTGGTGCAACATCGAGGGGCCAAAGGGTCTGTACTGCGCTGTAATGTTCTATGTTCTATATATAGGGAAAAGGTACTTCTGGGAAATTGTACTGTTAGTCTATCTGTTGGCTGAAACCATTGCCTCACTCCTAACATAGAAAATAGGAGCAGCAGTAGACCACTTGGCCCTTTCAGCCTGCTCCAACATTCATTATGATCATGCCTATTCATCCAATTTAATAGCCTGTTCCCACATTTCCCCATATCCTCTGACTCCTTTAGCCCCAAGTGCTATATCCAATTCCTTCGAGAAATCATACAATGTTTTGGCCTCAACCACTTTCTGTAGTAGTAAATTCTATGGGCTCTCCGTTCTCTGGGTGAGTAAATTTCTCCTTATCTCAGTCCTAAATGGCCTATCCTTTATCCTTAGACTATAACCCCTGGTTCTGGACTCCTTGATCATTGGGAACACTCGTCCTGCATCTTACCTGCCTAGTTATGTTTGACTTTTATAAGTTTCTATGATTCCCCCTCATTCTTCAGAACACCAGCAAATGTAGTTCTAACTGATTCAGTCTCTCCTCATACATCAGTCCTTCACTGCCCTCCCTCTGTAGCAAGAACAACCTTCCTCTGATAAGGAGACCAAATTGCACGCAATATTCCAGGTGCCGTCTCACTAGGACTACGTATATTTCCAGTAAGACATCCCTACTCCTTTATGTAAATTCTCTCACTATGAAGGCCACAATACCATTTTCCTTCGAGTACCTGCTGCATCTGCATGCTTACCTTCAGTGACTAGTCTACAAGGATACCCAGGTCTCACTACACATTCTCCTCTCTCAATTTATAGCAATTCTGAGAATAATCTGCCTCCCTGTTTTTGCTCCCAAAGTGGATAACCTCACATTCATCCGTGTTATACTACATCTACCATGTATTTGCCCACTCACTCTGCTTGTCCAAATAACAAATCTCACTATCTTTCCTTCAGGCCTACAACCCTCTCGTTAGTTCTGGTCTGTGGCACATTCACAGTTCCATTTCACCACCATCGATGTCTGTGCTTTCAGCTGCTTCAAACCTGGATGTTGAATTTCCATTTCTATAGTGTTCTGAGTCATAAAGCACAGAAACAGACCCTTCAGTCCAACTAGTCCATGCCGAACATAATCCCAAACTAAACTAGTCCCACCTGCCTGTGCTCGGCCCATATCCCTTCAAACCTTTCCTGCCTCAACATTCCTCCTTTTATCTTAATGACACCCATTAAATCCTGCTGTATGAGAAGAAACCTTTGGTCGCCTTAACTCCTCAAGTGGTTCAATATCAAAATTTGTCTGACAACACTTCTGTCAAAAACCTTGGGACTAAATTAAAGTATTTTAGAAATGCAAGTTGTTGTCAATATTTTGATCATGGCATCACAAAACTCAAGCTGTATTGCTTACACCAAGCTACCAACAGCAGAATTTATTTTCTAAATGGGGAGAAAATTCAGAAGTCTGAAGTGCAAAGAGACTTGGAAGTTCTAGTCCAGGATTCTCTGAAGGTAAACTTGCAGGTTGAGTCAGTAATTAGGAAGGCAAATGAAATGATGGCATTTATCTTGAGAAGACTTGAACATAAAAGCAGGGATGTATTTCTGGGCTTCTATAACGCTCTGGTCAGACCACATTTGGAGTACTGTGCACAGTTTTGGGCCCCATATGTCAGGAAGGATGTACTGGCCGTGGAGCATATTCAGAGGAGGCTCACAAGAATGAAAAGCTTAACACATGAGGAACAGTTGAGGACTCTGGGCCTATACTTGATGGATGTTATAAGGATGAGAGGGGATCTAATTGAACTTACAGAATACTGAATGGTCTGGACAGAGTAGATGAATTGCCCAATTTCTGCTCCTATGTCTTATGGTCTTATAAATACAGCCAGTATGTAACCTGTAAATATTTGATTTTACAATAAACAAATAGGAAATTCTCGAAGAAAATCAAGTTAACAACACAGTAGGCCATTTGATCCATCCAACTGGAGAATTCTAAATTCTCCAAAACTATAGAGTCAATTTTTTTCTTCTCTTTACAAACACTCCTATTGTTTCTGAGTATTTAACCTCTACCTAAATGTCATGTTGCTTCAGCTGCAATAGCTGTTTGTGGTGAAACGGGTACTTTGCATGTAAAAAAAACTTAATCTATTAATATTTTTGTTAAAATTGCATGTACCTGAATAAGAAAAGTTTAAAAATATGTTGTGGAAAGTTGAGTTGCATTAAGAAATTCATTCTGTAATACAATTTACAAGAACAGTATTGAATAACTTAATTGCATTTTTCTATTGACTCCTGTACTGGTCCCCTCCTAATTTACCATTTTGTAATTAATTTCCTTTTAAAGGTGGTGTTTAGCAGAGAAAATAATAAAGGAAAGCTCATTATTGATGGACTTCGGACACGACATGCCAGTATTAGCGATAGTGCACTCCTGAAAGTTGAATCTCCATTCTATTTGGGTGGATTACCCTCAGGCAAAAAGCGACACAATAGGAAGGTAATGTGGAATTGACAATCTCTCTGTGGCCTTGCCCACCCTCCCAACTTTTCAATGCTCTCCAACCCAACAGCCCACCAAGATCACTGCAATTCTTCGATTCTGGCATCTTGTAAATTGCTGATCGTAATCATTCCGCCGTTAGCACCCAGTTTTCAAGGGCCTTGGCTCTGGAATTACTTCCCCATACCTTTTTCTCTTTCTCTCGTCTCTTTTAAGATACCTCCTAAATGTTCCCATTTTTACCATGGCAGCATAGCAGCAGGAAGAGGCCTGTTCTGTTGTTGAGATCACAGCTGATCCATGATTTAACTCTGTACACTTTACACCATAACCCTTGGTAAACAAAAATCTATTAATCTCAGAGTTTAAATGAGCAATTGATCTAGCATCAGTTTCTTTTGGCAAAAATAAGTTTTAAATCACTACCGCCTTTTCTGTGTTGAATATTTCCTCACTTCAACCCTTAAAGATTTGACTTTAATTTTTAGATGATACCTGGTAATACTAGCTTCCCCACTCAGATGGAAAATAAAGTATTTCTACTATCCTCTCTGTTCTCCTTCATATCTTTAAACTTCTTTTTTTTAACAAATAACTGCCGGGTCCTTTGTTTTCATTTTGATGAATTTCTTCCATGCTAACTCCAAGGTCAATATATCCTTCCCAAAATTATAACCAGAACGCAGATATAGGATAACCAGGGCTTTTTATAAGTGAAGCATATTTCTCCTCCCTTGTTTTTAACTACTCTGGATATAAAGGCCGGTGCTTGTTTGTTTGAGTATTTTCTGTACTTGTTGATCATTTTTCATCCGTAAGCTTTTTGTCACATATTTTGATCAAGTGGTCCTGTGTTGGCCTATCCAGAATTTATATAGTTGTGGTCATAATTTTAATCCATTAATTGTCTTTTATTTTTCAAACAGCTACATGGTTTTCAGGGATGTCTAAGAAACTTCAAAATGGATGGTAGTGAACTGCATTCTCCATTGCACACATTTGGAGTCACACCATGTTTCGACGGCAAGTTTAAGCAAGGGGTCTATTTCTCAGCCAAAGGAGGATATGTTGTTTTAGGTTTGTCAAATCCTTAAGTTACTTGTGCCTTCTATGAAAAGAAAACTTTTCTGAAATTATTTTTGCTTCCACATGTGATGAATGAAAACTATTTGTTAGGGAGTATTCTGTCTTCTGAATTAATTTATGAGTTAAGTCCTTCTTCAGGAACTTCAACACAAACCCTAGCCTGTCCCTCCAATGCAGTGCACTCTCAGAGAGTCAGTGCGAGAGAACACTGTACTGTCGGAAGTTCATTGCTGAGGGGGCACTGTCGAAGGGTCAATGCTGAGGAAATGCTCACTGTGGGAGGATCAGCACTGAGAAGGCACCACACTATCAGGGGGTCAGTGCTGAGGGAGCATCACACTGTCAGGGGATCAGTGCTGAGGGAGCGCCGCACTGTCAGAGGGTCAGTGCTGAGGGAGCATCACACTGTCAGGGGGTCAATGCTGAGGGAGCATCACACTATCAGGGGGTCAGTGCTGAGGGAGCATCACACTGTCAGGGGATCAGTGCTGAGGGAGCATCACACTGTCAGGGGATCAGTGCTGAGGGAGCGCCGCACTGTCAGGGGGTCAGTGCTGAGGGAGCGCCACACTGTCGGAGGGTCAGTACTGAGGGAGCACCACACTGTGTGGGCGTCAGTACTGAGGAGGCATCGCGCTGTCAAGGGGTCAGTGCTGAGGGAGCGCCGCACTGTCAGGGGGTCAGTGCTAAGGGAGCGCCACACTGTCGGAGGGTCAGTACTGAGGGAGCGCCGCACTGTGTGGGGGTCAGTACTGAGGAGGCATAGCGCTGTCACTGGGTCAGTGCTGAGGGAGCGCCGCACTGTCAAGGGGTCAATGCTGAGGGAGCGCTGCACTGTCAAGGGGTCAGTGCTGAGGGAGCCCCACACTGTCGGAGGGTCAGTAATGAGGGAGCACCACACTGTGTGGGGGTCAGTACTGAGGAGGCATCGCGCTGTCACTGGGTCAGTGCTGAGGGAGCGCCACACTGTCAGGGGTCAGTGCTGCGGGAATGCCACGCTATCGGGGGAGTCAGTGTTGTGGGAGCGTCACACTGTCAGGGGGTCAGTGCTGAAGGAGCGCCACACTCTCAGGGGGTCAGTCTGAGGGAACGCCATACTGTCAGGGGGTCAGTGCTGAGGGAGTGCCACACTGTCAGGGGGTCAGTGCTGAGGGAATGCTCAACTGCTATGAAGATAGGAGCTTAGGAGCAGAAGTAGGCCATTCAGTGCCATAAGCCTGCTCTGCTGCCATTCTATATCATCACTAATCATCTATTCCACATTATATTCCCATATTATCTGCATATCCCGTGATGTCACTGATATCAAAAAGCCAATCATCTCTGTCTTGAAAATATTTAATGACTGAAGTTCCATAAACCTTGGATAGAGAACTTGAAAACTTCATGATCTTATGAGTGAATAAATTCCTCATTTTGATCATAAGTGGCTTGCTCCTTATTCAATTCAGGAGTAGAACATTTCAACAGTACAGATTCCACTTTCTCCCCCCATTGGAGTCATTGACACAAGAACTAGAACCTACTTCTCACACACCAATCTTTGTACCATCTTTTCTAATCTTTTTTGCCTTAAGCCAATTTGCATGTGGTTCAGATAGTAAACAGAGATTATTACCTTTGATGTTCTGCTTTCAAATTATCACCTGGCCTCTCATACTCCCTTAGTAGAGTCTCTTTCCTAGCTCAGCCTCCATATGTTATTGGTACAACATGGACTACAACAATGGATGCTCCCCCTTCCACTGCAAGCAAGCTTGAGCAGATATTCCAAAGTCTGGCACTGTCATGCAGACATTTGGACTCTTGCTCTTTGCTCAATTTCCCTTATCATCCTGCCTGTTACTACCACAACATTTCCTTTCCCTCCCTCCCACTTGAATGGCTTCCCATGCCATTATTAATTAACTCATCCACATTACAGCCCTCAATCTCATGCAAGACCAGCTGGACCTGACAGAGCGGCACTCCCTCAGCACTGACCCCCTGACAGTGTGGCACTCCTTCAGCACTGACCCCCTGACAGTGTGGCACTCCTTCAGCATTGACCCCCTTGACAGTGTGTCGCTCCCTCAGTACTGACCCTCCCACAGTGCAGCACTTCCTCAGCACTGACCCTCCAACAATTATAAGAGGCGAGGCTCTTGTGGGCCTGACCTCAAGATTACCCTACTTGAGGTCACATCCTCCTGTTCCTGATCACTAGCCAAATCAGAAGATTGCATCATGAGAGTTGTGAATGCCTCTTGGAATATATTGGGAAGGGAGCATTCATCTTCCCTGACATATCGCAACATCTGTAGCTGAGCCTCCAGTGCACTACCTCTGAACTGAAGTCCCTGCTGTGCAGACATTTCCCGCATATCTTTTGGCCTGGAACACACTAGTTCCCACATCCTGCCATTTTTATTGTGTTAATTAACTAATAATCTGAATTGATTTGTAATTTATAATGTCGACATCTTGCAGTCAGTTTCATGCTGGCTGTAAACTTTATCAAAATTAATAAATGCTAGAATGGTATTTTAGGGCTTTTTCTAAAAAAAAAGCTTTTGCAATATCAGTTGCACAGTCCCTAGCAGCAGTTACTCACCAACCAGTCAACCTGTGATCACCTTTATGGCAATGTTTCAGATTGTTATAGATTCGCAGTCTATGAGACTTGCTGTGACAAATTGACTACATTTTCTCTATTACAACAATGATTACAATGTAAAATGCTTTGGGACATTCTGACGCAATGAAAGGAGCTGCAGGCATGAAAATTTTTTTTTCTCTCTCTCTCTCTCTGCTCTTTTTCACTGAAACTGCAGCTTAATCTGGTAAGGAAGCACAAGTTGTAGTGCCCTACTGTGCACTAGCACAGCACAACCCTATAAACATTATCATCAATATCCTTCATTACTGATGTCTGAATGCTTGTTTTCAGATAACTCATTTGTGGTGGGCAAGGACTTTGAGCTCCTGTTTGCAGTGCGCCCTCAAAGCCAGACTGGAATCCTCTTTCATATCAACAGCTCTCAAGGAAATTATCTCAGTCTATATATGTACAAGGGAAAGGTAAGAATAATTCTTAAATAATCAGCTACATACCATTAAATTTTATTTACCTTCTGTGTTTTGTATTAAATGGGTTGTTACAATCTATAGCTGAAAATGTGTTGCTGGAAAAGCGCAGCAGGTCAGGCAGCATCCAAGGAACAGGAGAATCGACGTTTCGGGCATAAGCCCTTCTTCAGGAATCGCTTATTCCTGAAGAAGGGCTTATGCCCGAAACGTCGATTCTCCTGTTCCTTGGATGCTGCCTGACCTGCTGCGCTTTTCCATCAACACATTTTCAGCTCTGATCTCCAGCATCTGCAGTCCTCACTTTCTCCTGTTACAACCTATAGTCTTGCTGCAAGTATTGTTTCAGGTATAACAGTGTTTACCAGTCCTGAAAGCATTCTGAAATCAGGTATGTCCAATATCCAATAGCATATAAAAGATTTGTTATCACGGTTAAAGTCCATGGAATGAAAGGGGTACTAGCAGCCTGGGACTAAGTGACAAGGAACAGAGAGTAAGGATGAATGATTGTTTTTTAGGCTGGAAGCATTATGTAATTGGCTTCCCCAGGAACTGTTTTTGTCACCTATACTAATGACATAGACTTTGATGTACAGGACACAATTTCAAAATTTTCAGACTGACACAAAGATTTGGAGGGATTGTAACTGTTTGGACAATAATGGTAGATATTAAGAGGACATAGACAGGCTGGTGTAATTGGTCAATACATGACAGATGAAATTGAAGGTTCAGGGAACCAGGACATCTATATGCACAAGTAATCTGACTGTGGCAAGACAGGTTGAAAAAATAGTTTATAAGGCATACAGGATCCTGGTCTTTAAAAGATAAGCAAAGAGTACAAAAACTTCTTTTTTTTTGGCAGTCCCTCAGGATTGAGGACGTCTTGCTTCCCAGGAAAGGTTGGTGGGTGGGTTTCAGCAGTGGTTGAGTAGTCATGTCTTGAAATTGCATACTCAGTCTTAGGTGGGTGAAATGCCCTGGATTCTGCATCCGCATTCCACCTGCTTGCACTGGCCTCCCTGTACTCCATTTGGTGACACTCAAAGTGTTGATGCCTTCATGGATGCTTCTTCTTCAGCTTGTGCATGTAGTAATTGTAATGAGGTCAGCTGGGTGGACCTCATAAATATGAGTTCCCTGATTGGGGTTCTTAATCTGGTCCAATTAGGGAGCCCGGTTGACAGATGCAAACAGGAGTGTCACAGGTTCTGTTCACTCTGAGAACTGGCTCAGTGTCAAGAACCTTTCAAATGAAAATAAAGGGTGACTTGGTGATGGGATACCAGCCTCTGTGGAGTGATTTCAGTGCACTCTAGGGCAAATGATTCAGATGTGTCAATGTGGATGATGCATTTGTTTTAGGGTGCTCTTGTCACATTTTCTCTGCCCTCTCTAGAAAGCTCTCCCGAGTGATTGCAGAGCATTTGTTTAGATTGTCCACATGCCTGACATGATTATGTGACTCAACCATTGCAGCTAGTCATGTGTAATCCATACCTTGGTACTGGGACATTGGCCTGGGAAAGGAGATGCACATTAGTACACCATCCTGCCAGTGATTTGCAGGATTTTGTGATGGCAGTACTTGTGATAACTCTCAGGGATTTGAGGTGTCTGCTGTACATGTTTCTGATGTATACAGGAGTGTGGGGACTAGGGTTGCTGTATAGACCATGAGTTAGGTACTGGATTTGAGGTCTTGGACTTCAAACACTGTATTCCTAAAGTGTCCAATGGCTGCACTGGCACATAGAAAAACAAGGCATTTTTGATAAACCCGTATAAAGGAATAGAGTTTAAAGTAGGGTAGTGTAGCTGGAACTGTATAAGGCATTAGTGAGACCACACCTGGAGTATTGCGAACAATTTTGATCCCCTTGAGGAGGGGTATAGTTGTGCCGGAGGCGATTCAGAGGAGGTTAACGAGATTGATACCAGAGATGAAGGGTTTGGCTTATGAGGAGAGAATGAACAGTTTTGCAGCTTGGCTTCATGAAAGGGAATTTGTGTTTGACTAATTCATTACAATTTTCTTGAAGAAGTCTCAAATCAGAGTACACAGAAGGGGCCCAGCTGATATGCTATATTTCCATAAGGCATTCAGAGGTATATCACAAAAACTTAAGTCATAAGATAACACCCCATGATGTTGGAGATAGTATATTGGCATTGATAAGAAATTGGCTAATGGGCAGGAAACAGAGAGGAGGAAGTGGTCCTAGTTCTGATCCCTGTGAAAACCACTGGTCAAGAGGTTATTTTTCATTTTAGTAACTTGTGACCAATCGGTTTCACAGGGATCAGAGCTGGGACTTCAATTGTTTACAATATGTATTAATAACTTGGAGAAAGGAAGTGAATATACTGTAGCTAAATTTGCAGATGACGTTAAAATATGTGAAAAGACTGGTTGTAAGAGGGATACAAACAATCTACAGAGAGATATTGATAGGTTAGGTGAGTGGTCAAAATGTTGGCAAATGGAGTATAAAGTAGATAAATGTGAAGTTGTTCATTTTGGATAGAAGATCAAAAGAACAGAATATTATTTAAATTGAGAAAACTGCAGAAAGCTGCAACACAAAGGGACTTGAGGGTACCTGTACATGAAACACAAAAAGCTAGCACAAAAGTGCAGCAGGTAATCAGGAAGGCCAATTGAATATTGACCCTTATTTCAAGAGGGTTGGAGAATAAGAGCAGGGAAGTCTTACTGCAGCTGTCCAATGTGCTGGTGAGATCACATCTGGAGTACTGTGAGCAGTTTTGATTCTCTTATATAAGGAAAGATATTGGAGGCAGTTCAGTGAAGGTTCATTCGGATTAGCCTTGGCATGGAGATACAGCTCTTAGAAGCAGAGGTTAAACAGACTAGGAGTCTACTCAGAGCTTAAAAATGTGTTGCTGGAAAAGCGCAACACATTTATAAGCTCTGATCTCCAGCATCTGCAGTCCTCACTTTCTCCTAGGAGTCTACTCACTGGAGCATAGAAGAATGAGAAGTGATTTCATTGAAACATATCAGATTCTTAAAGGGCTTGACAGGGTAAATACTGAGAGGATGTTTCCCCTCATGAGAGAGTTTAGGACCAGAGGGCATAGCCTCAGAATAAAGGAATACCAATTTAAGACTAAGATGAAGAGGAATTTCTTCTCTCAGAGCCTTTGGAATTCCTTGCCATAGAGAGCTGAGGGGGCAGAGTCCTTGAGTATATTTAAAGCTGAGAACGATAGATTCTCAATCAGTTGGGCAATCAAGGAATAAGGGAAAAGGGGAGGAAAGTGGACAGGAGGTATGTCAGATCAGTCATGATCATATTGAATGGCAGAGCAGACTCTTAATTCCCCTTAATTCTCTTAATGCAAAAACCCATCTAATTGTGTCTTGAATATATTTAATGAAGCTGCCTCTACTGCTTCCTTGGACAGAGAATTCCATAGATTCACTAATCTCTGGGAAAAGCAGTTCCTCCTCATCTCTGTCCTAAATCTACTCCCCCTAACCTTGAGGCCATGTTCCCTAGTCCTAGTCTCACCCACCAGCAGAAACAGCTTGCCTGCCTCTATCTTATCTATCCCTTTCATTATGTTTCTAAAAGATCCCCTCTCACTCCTCTAAATTCTAGCGAGTACAGTCCCACGCGACTCAACCTCTCCTGATAGCGTAGCCCCCTCATCTCCGGAATCAACCAGGTGAACCTTCTCTGCACCGCCTCCAAGGCCAGGAGATTCTTCCTCAAGTAGGGAGACCAGAACTGCACACAATACTCCAGGTGCAGCCTCATCAACACCTTGTATAATTGCAGCAGAACCTCCCTGCTCTTAAATTCAATCCCTCTAGCAATGAAAACCAATGTTCTGTTTGCCTTCCTGATTATCTGTTGCACCTGCAAATCAATTTTTAGTGATTCCTGTACAAGCACCCCTAAGTCCCTCTATACAACAGCATGCTGCAATCTTTCACCATTTAAATAATACTCTGACCTACTATTTTTACTTCAAAAGTGGATAACCTCCCATTTACCAACATTGTACTCCATCTACTAGACCCTTGCCCATTCACTTAACCTATCTAAATCTTTCTGCACAGTTTGCCTTTCCACTCATTTTAGTGTCATCAGCAAATGTGGATATGTTACACTTGGTGTCCTCTTCCAAATCATATTTCTAAAGAACAGTTGCAGGCCCAGCATCAACCCTTACGGCACCCTGCTTACCACTGATCTCCAACCAGAGAAACACCCATTTATCCCAACTCTCTGCTTCCTATTGGTTAACTAGTCCTTTATTCATGCTAGTACATTCCCGCAACTCCATGCTTTCTTATCTTATGGATGAGTCTTTTATGCAGCACCTTATTGAACGCCTTCTGGAAATCAAGTATACAACATTCACCTGTTCCCCTCCATTCACTACGCTTGTTACATCCTCAAACGTCTCCAG
Source organism: Chiloscyllium plagiosum (assembly GCF_004010195.1). Lineage (NCBI taxonomy): Eukaryota > Metazoa > Chordata > Chondrichthyes > Orectolobiformes > Hemiscylliidae > Chiloscyllium > Chiloscyllium plagiosum. The sequence continues at coordinate 3,088,259 of NC_057713.1, forward strand.
TCAGTTTGTCAAACATGACCTTCCCTTCCTAAATACATGCTGCGTCTGCCTGATGGAACCCTTTCATAGAGTCTAGAGATGTACAGCATGGAAACAGACCCTTCGGTCCAACTCGTTCATGCCGACCAGATATCCCAACCCAATCTAGTCCCACCTGCCAGCACCCGGCCCATATCCCTCCAAACCCTTCCTATTCATATACCCATCCAACTGCCTTTTAAATGTTGCAATTGTACCAGCCTCCAACCCTCCCTCTGGCAGCTCATTCCATACACGTACCACCCTCTGCATGAAAAAATTGCCCCTTGGGTCTCTTTTATATCGTTCCCCTCTCACCCTAAATTATGCCCTCTAGTTCTGGACTCCCCTACCCCAGGGAAAAGACTTTGCCTATTTACCTGATCCATGCCTCTCATAATTTTGTAAACCTCCGTAAGGTCACCTCTCAGCCACTGTCGCTCCAGGAAAAACAGCCTCAGCCTGTTCAGCCTGTTCCTATCGCTCAAATCCTCCAACCCTGGCAACATACATGTAAATCTTTTCTGAACCCTTTCAAGTTTCACAACATCTTTCCAATAGGAAGGAGACCAGAATTGCATGCAATATTCCAACAGTGGCCTAACCAATGTCCTGTACAGCCGCAACATGACCTCCCAACTCCTGTACTCAATACTCTGACCAATAAAGGAAAGCATACTAAATGCCTTCTTCATTATCTTACCTCCCTGCGACTCCACTTTCAAGGAGCTATGATTCTGCACTCCAAGGCCTCTTTGTTTAGCAACACTCCCTAGGACCTTACCATTAAGTGTATATGTCCTGCTAAGATTTGCTTTCCCAAAATGCAGCATCTCTCATTTACCTGAATTAAACTCTATCTACCACTTCTCCATCCAGATGTCTCACTATTTCTTCTTTAAAGAAAGCCTCCAGCATTTTCCTGCTACAAATGTTAAACTAACTGGCCTATAGTTACCTGCCTTTTGCCTACACCTTTTTTTTACTCAGCGGCATGACATTCATGGTTTTCCAGTCTGCCAGGGCCTGCCCAGAATCCCGTGAATTTTGGTAAATTACCACTAATGCATCTGCTATAACTTCCGCCATTTCTTTCAGCACCCTGGGTTGCAGTCCATCAGGACCAGGGGACTTATCTACCTTTAGACTCTCAAGTTTACTCAACACTACTCCTTTAGTGATAAAGTTAAAAATCACACAATACCAGGTTATAGTTCAACAGGTTTAATTGGAAGCACACTAGCAATTAAACCTGTTAGACTATAACCTGGTGTTGTGTGATTTTTAACTTTGTACACCCCAGTTCAACGTCGGCATCTCCAAATCATGACCTTTAGTGATAACAATTGAATTGAGGTCCTCACCTCCCATCATATCCTTAACATCATTCTTTGGCATGTTAGACACATCATCCACTGTGAAGACTGATACAAAATAGTTATTCAAGACCCCAGCCATCTCAGAATTACCCAATATTAATTCCCCTTTCTCATCCTGCAAGGGATTTACTCCACTTTAGCCACCCTTTCCATTTTATATATTTATAAAAACTTTTCCCAACTGTTTTTATATTCTGTGCTAATTTGCATTCAAAATCTATCTTTCCTTTCTTTATTGATCTCCAGGTGTGATTAGATCTGAAGATGTAGAAGCAGAATTAGACCATTCAGCCATCAATTCTGTTCTACCATTCAATGAGATAATGGCTGATGTAATAATTCCCAACTCCATTTTCTGCCTTCTCCATTTGGCCCTTGATTCTCTAAAAACCTGTCTGTTTTGGCCTTGAATATATTTAATGACCCAACTTCCACAGCTCTCTGCGATAAAGAATTCCACAAATTCATTCCCTTCTGAGAGAAGAAATTCTTCCTCATCTCTGTATTAAATTGGAAACCCCTTATTCTGAGATTCTGCCCACTGGTCCTAGACTTCCTCACAAGGGGGAGCAGCTTTTCCACATTTACCCTGTCAAGTCCCCTAAGAAATTCCTGTAAATTCCAATGAGTACAGGCTCAATCTAAACAACCTCACCTCCATACCTGGAATTAGCCTAGTCAACCTTCTTTGATTGTCCCCAATGCCAGTCTATCTTTCCTTAGATAAAGGGCCCAAAACTGTTCATAGAATTCCAACCATTGTCTGACTAGTACATTGTACAGTTTTAGTAAAACCTCCCAGTTTTACACTCCATTCCCTTTGAAGTAAAGACCAACAATTCATTTGCCTTCTTATTATCCATTGAACTTGGATAAGTTAACTTTTTGTGATTCAGGACTCCCAAATCCCTCTGTTCTATAGTTTCCTGCAGTCTTTCTCCATTGGAATAATGTTCAGCTCCTCCATTTTTCTTGCCAAATTGTATGACCTCACATTTTCCCACATGGTATTTTAAGATGTGTGGGCGGCACGGTGGCACAGTGGTTAGCACTGCTGCCTCACAGCGCCTGAGACCCGGGTTCAATTCCCACCTCAGGCGACTGACTGTGTGGAGTTTGCACATTCTCCCCGTGTCTGCGTGGGTTTCCTCCGAGTGCTCCGGTTTCCTCCCACAATCCAAAGATGTGCAGGTCAGGTGAATTGACCATGTTAAATTGCCCGTAGTGTTGGGTAATGGGTAAATGTAGGGGTATGGGTGGGTTGCGCTTTGACGGGTCGGTGTGGACTTGTTGGGCCGAAGGGCCTGTTTCCACACTGTAATGTAATCTAATCTAATCTAATCTAATCTAAGATCCAAGTTTTTACCTCACTTAACCTGTCTATATTCCTTTGCAGGCTGTTTGTGTCATCCTCACCATTTACCTTCCCACCTATTTTTGTGTCATCCACAAACTTGGCTAAAGAACATTCACTTTTCTCCTCCAAATAATTAATGGCCTCAGCATTGATCACTGTGGCATTCCACTAGTTACAGGCTGCCAACCTCACAAACTTTGAATAGGCTGCCATCCTGAAAATGCACCCCTTATCCCAACTCTGCCTTCTATCAGTTAGCCTATCGTGTATCCATGCTAATGTGCTATCTCCAGCACCATGGACTCTTATTAAATAGCCTATGGTGTGGTGCCTTATCAAACTCCTTCCTAAAATCCAAACATATAAGATCTACTGCTTCACCTTTATGTATATTTTTCAAAACCTTCTGAAAGGATTCTAATAATTTATTTTGTCAGGTGAATTGTTCAGTCATCTCTACTGTAGCCAGAAGTTAATTTTCTGAGCTCATTACTTTGGTCTTACCCACAATAAAATCAAGACTAATCACCAATTTCCAAATTAGAACCATTTTTCCACCACTCAGTCGGACTGAAAAGCCATGAGACTGTCAGGACTTTGGTGAACAAAAGGGAATTGTTCATTGCTCCAGGATTGCTTCCTTTCAATTACTTTCTAATGCCTGCATCAATTATTTACCATCAGGCCATACACAAAACATTATTGTCTAGAAAAAAGCTCTGATGAGTTTTAATGCTTGCTTTTTACTTTGTCTATAAATAATTGCAGTCTTTTTGATGAGCAGGAAAAGTTGCAAAGAACTGAAATAACCTTGCAGAATATTGTCAATTTGAAGAACGTGCAAGAGACTATCAAAGCCAATGTGATTAGATCAGCCCTTATATTCTTAATAATTTTTATAATTGCTTAGTTACTTGTGATGTTACACATGATATCCACTTGGTGCAGTATGTGGAGCTTTCATGCATGAACTATGGCTTTAAGCACTCTGCTGGAGACTTGAGCAAAAATCTAGGCTGTCACTTCACTGCCAAGGCAAAAGTGAGGACTGCAGATGCTGGCAACCAGAGTTAGATCAGAGTGGTGCTGGATAAGCACAACAGGTCAGGCAGCATCCTAATGAAGGGCTTTTGCCCGAAATTTCGATTTTCCTGCTCATCAGATGCTGCCTGACCTGCTGTGCTTATCCAGCACCACTCTGATCTAAACTTCACTGCCAATACTTGATATTCTGAAAGCCCATTGCATGAAGAAAAACAACTCTGAAATGTAAAGGCAGAGGGATTGAGTCTCAAAATTTATTTACATTGTTGAAATGTTAATCGTCTGACAGCAACAAAAGGGAAGCTCCCTTATCTAAAGAATAAGCAATTATAATAGGTCTGTTATATATCACTGGAAGAGAAGAAAATAATGATGAAGATGGTTACACCACACTGAAACTTGCTGAGATGCGGTGCATCAATGGCCTCTCCCAAATATGTGGAAGTGCCCAAATAATGAGATTTAACAGGGTGAATAGTAACGCTGTTGTGTCAGCCAATGAGTTGGATACATATATATATAATTATCTATAATATCCATAATAATCTATTATTCCTGTAAGTACTCTTACATTGACTTAAATAATCTTTCAATTGTAGAACACTAATGACAGAATAATGGTGCATGCTTACTTTGCCTTTCGCTTGTACATGTAATTAAATTCCTTCCATCCCCATTGCTGAGACATAAGCTCATTATTCTTGACAACCAACTATCAATCACAGGCTGCTAACCTCATTAAATTGCTTCATTGCCTTTGTACAGTTTATTAAACATTTTCAAGACTTTGAAGAAGCATTAATTAATATGTTTCACTCTTGAGACTTGTTTTGTAGATACATATAAAATTATTGTGAAAGAGTAGCAATGAATGTTTGGGTTAGTGATAAAATAGCAACCGAATCATGGCTGGTTTACTTATTATTTAAAATACTTCAGCTTTACTTCTCATTTCTCAAAATGTTTGTTTTTTGCTGAACAGCACAATTATTAGTGTTGTTATCTTGGCCCTCTTAATGTTATCTTTAATTCGACGTGATGGAGAATGCAACGCTCAGTGGTCAGAACACCGATAGATATCAAGCTTGAGCACGCATGTGGGCTCCCTGCAATTTCTATTTCAGGAACGAACAAAATCCTTGCAAAAACAGAAATTGCTGGGAAAGCTCAGCAGGTCTGGCAGCATCTGTGGAGAGAAAACAGAGTTAATATTTCAGGTCCCGTGACCACCTTCAGGACTGACTGCAGCTAGGAAAAGGTTGACATATATGCTGAAGGTGGAGTAGGGGAGGGGAAATGAGTAAACAATAGATTGGAAATGAAGCCTAGAGAGAGAACAACACTTGCACAGATAAGGAATGAAAGGTCAACCTGAGGGAATCAAGCTTTCTAGTTGGTAGCTGACATTGGGAGATGGGTGTGGTAACATCTGTGTGATGACAAGATCTGGTGTGTAGATTTTGGTTAAGGACATGAGAAAAGGTTGATAATCTAAAATTAGAATATCCTTTATTGTCATGTGTACTCAAGTACAGGAGTACAATGAAAAGTTTTTACAATAGCTGCCTCTAATGGCACTATCTTAGGTACAAGTACCTAGATACAAATCTTAGATACAAAAGAGGAATTTAAAAAGTAGTTGCATTACGTTACAGTGTTCAAAGAATAAGTTAAAAATTTAGAATTAACAAAAAACTAGAACCAAAAAAGTGACCATGAAGCTGTTGCATTGTAATGACAAAAACTGGTTATTGGAAGAAAGACTTGCATTAACACAACACTTTTGCAAACGCAAGCTATGCCAGTGCTATATATCAGCAAAATGAGTGCTTCTACTGTTGTAGTGTAGGACACATGGCAGCCAGTTTTCCCAGAGCCAGATCCCACAAATAGCTTTGAATAGATAATTCTTTTCTGTGGTGTTAATTGAAGAATATATGTAACAGGGAGAACTCCCCAGCTCCTCCTTGTAACTGTGATGTAGGAACTTCTACATCAAATTGACAAGGTGGACAATGTCCTGGTTGACATCTGATGTGAAGAGTTTGGATGGAAACCTGTTTTCTTTACACAGTTTGGACTTGTGTGTGATCTAGTCCCACAACTGCTCTGGGTTTTTGCTCTACTGGAATGTAACTCTGAGCTAAACAAAACTACTTTCTTGCAATGCTTTCAACGTGCAGAAAACAAAGGTTAGTTTTCTTGAAAAATTAACAAAGCATTTTAAAATTTCTATTTTCAGGTTACTGTCCATGTAAACAATGGAGCTGGTGATTTCAACACATCGGTCACACCTCAGTCACTGTGTGATGGACAGTGGCACAGAATAGTAGGTGAGTATCCTTCACTTTAATTCACAGCGCTGAATAAAGCAACCAGGAAATATTTTAAATACAGACAAGTTCAGAATAAAATGGCAGATCTACTGCAACGTTGATTGGAAGCACTTTTTAAAATATCAATATTTATTATATAAGACTGAAAACATATCCATTATCGAGCAGTACATTCACTAGGGATCTGACAGGTTTGGCAGCAGCAGATTTCAGAGGATCAGTTCAGGTGGAATTCAATGATGATGAAATAGAATAACATAGAATATCCTTTATTGTCATTGTTTATTGGGAGATAGAAGAATCAAAGTTGGAGAAGAAGTGAGGTGAAATTTGTGCCTTGAAGCTGGAGTTAGGTGAGGATGTGAGGCACAGTTTCCAATCATCTTGGAATCACCAGGATTTCTCTAGAATCTAAGATTTCTTTGACATGGTCAGTGGGATTATTGGTTGGTTCCAATATTGACTTGGCACAGGCATGATGGGTGTCATAATGGGACCCCTTCTGTGCTGTACCATTTTACACAGAACATAGAACATTACAGCGCAGTACAGGCCTTTCGGCCCTCGATGTTGCGCCGCCCTGTCATACTATGAGAAAACGTTTACTTTCTGCAAATATTTATCTCAGTTCCGCAAACACTTCTCTCCTCAAAATTGCAAATAAAAGCATGGAACAGATTTATAGAAACATAAGATTTTGTTTGGTCATCAATCTAAAATAACAAAAGTAAATATTTAGGAATACTTATTCTTTAAATTTGTTTGCATGATGAGGGCATCATTGGCTGGGCAAGCATTTAGTGCCCATTGCTAACTGTCCGATGCTGCCTGACCTGCTGTGCTGTTCCAGCAATAAAGTTTCAAGCATTTAGTGCCCATTGTTAACTGTCCTGTTGAAGTCGTCTTGAATCGTTGCAGCCTTTGGGGTTTAGGGACATTCAAGGTGCTGTTAGGATGGGAGTTGCAGGATTTTGAACCAGCAAACTCCCTTCGCAATAACATTGGTAGCAATAACGTTTCTGTGTGTTTTCCACATGGAAAATCTCTCACATTTTTAAATACCCAGATGACAATACATTTCTGTTGTTTCTTTTTATTGTTATTATAAATCATAGAACAGTACAGCACAGTACAGGCCCTTCAGCCCTTGATATTGCGCCCACCTTTTATCCTACTCTAAGATCAGACTAACCTACATCCCCTTCATTGTACTATCTTCTATGTGCCTATCCAAGAGTCGCTTAAATGCCCCTAATGTATCTGACTCTACTACCACTGCTGGCTGTGCATTCCACACACCCACCACACTCTGTGTAATGAACCTACCTCTGACATCTCCCCTAAACCTTCCTCCAATCACATTAAAATTATGCCCCCTCGTGATAGCCATTTCCATCCTGGGTAAAAGTCTCTGGCTATCTACTCTATCGATGCCGCTTATCATCTCGTACAACTCTATCAAGTCAGCTCTCATCCTACTTTGATCCAATAAGAAAAGCCCTAGCTCCCTCAACCTTTCTTCATAAGACATGCCCTCCAGTCCTGGCAGCATCTTGGTAAATCTCCTCTGCATCCTCTCTAAAGCTTCCATATCCTTCATATAATGAGGCGATCAGAACTGAACACAATATACAAAGTGTGGTCTAACTAGGGCTCTACAGAGATGCAGCATAACCTTGTGGCTCTTAAACTCAATCCCCCCTGCTAATGAAAGCCAACACACCATACGGCTTCTTAACAAACCTGTAAACTTGGGTGGTAACTTTGAGGGATCTATGGACATGGACCCCAAGATCCCTCTGTTCCTCCACACTCCAAGAATCTTGCCTTTACTTCATATTCTGCATTCAAATTCAACCTTTCAAAATGAATCACTTCACACTTTTCCAGGTTAACTCAATCTGCCACTTATCAGCCTATTGTGCATCTTGTCAGTGTCCTGTTGCAACCTACAACAGCTCTCCACACTATGTACCACTCCACTAACCTTCATGTTATCAGCAAATTTACTAACCCACCCCTCCACTTCCGCATCTAAGTCATTTATAAAAACCACAAAGAGCAGAGGTCCCAGAACAGATCCCTGCGGATCACCACTGGTCACCAAGCTCCAGGCTAAATACTTTCCATCAACCTCTACCCTCTGTCTTCTATGGGCCAGCCAATTCTGTATCCAGACATCCAGATTTTCCTGTATCCCATGCCTCCTTACCATCTGAATACCCCTACCATGGAGAACCTTATCAAACGCCTTGCTAATATCCATGTACAGCATAACCACAGCTGTACCTTCATCAGTGTGCTTTGTCACACCCTCAAAGAATTCAATAAGTTTTGTGAGGCATGACCTGCTCCTCATAAAGCCATGCTGACTATGTCTAATCAAACTATGGTTTTCCAAGTATCCATTAATCGTGTCTCTCAGAATCCTCTTCAACACTTCACCCACCACAAACATGAGACCGACTGGTCTGTAATTGTCAGGATTATCCTTATTACCTTTCTTGAACAAGGGAATAACACTTGCCACCCTCCAACCATCTGGCACTACTTCAGTGGATAATGAGGACACAAAGATCTTCACCAAACACGCAGCAATCTCTTCCCTCAGTTGCTGTAGAAACCTAGGGTATATCCCATCTGACACAGGGGATTTATCTATCCTTATGATTTTCAAAATTTTCAGCACATCCTCCTTCTTAACATCAACCTATTCAAGCATATCAGTTTGTTTCACACTGTCCTCAGTAATATCAAGGTCCCTCTCAGTAGTGAATACTGAAGCAAAGTATTCATTAAGGACCTCCCCTACCTCCTAAGACTCCAGGTACAAGTTCCCTCCACTATCCCTGATCGGCCCTACCCTCACTCTGGCCATCCTCTTGTTCCTCACATAATTGCAGACTGCCTTCGGGTCTTCCTTAATCCTCCCTGTTAAAGCTTTTTCATATCCCCTTTCAGCTCACCTAAATCCATTCTTCAGTTCCTTCCTGGCTACCTTGTAACTCTCTACAGCCCTGTCTGACCGTTGCCTCCTGAACCTTAAGTAAGCTTCCTCCTTCCTCTTGATGAGATATTCCACACCCCATCCAAGATTCTTTCAACCTACCATCTCTTGCCCCAGTGGGACAAATCTGTCCAGCACTATCAGCAATTGTTCCCCATACAACTTCCACATTTCTGTTGTGCATTTCCCTGAGAATATCTGTTCCCAATTTAGGCACCCCAGTTCCTGCCTAATAGCATTGTAATTCCCCCTCCTCTAATTAAACACTTTCCCATACCGTCTGCTCCTATCCCTCTCCATGACTATAATAAAGGTCAGGGAGTTGTGATCACTATCACCGAAATGCTCTCCCATTGAGAGATCTGACACCTGGCATGGTTTGTTACCAAGCACCAAATCCAATATGGCCTCCTCTCTAGTTGGTCTATAAAATTGATCCATCCAAACAATTTGAACCAAGGAGATTCCAATAAATATTAGAAAAGTTAAAGTTACCCATGACAACATGTTACTTCTGCACATTTCCAATATCTAACTCCCAATCTGACCGTTTCCTTGTCAGAAAAGTGTGAGGCAGACAAAAACACAGACTTGTATTCATTTAGAGTCTCTCAAACTGCAAAATATTCTAATACAATAAAACAAAGAACTGCAGATGCTGGAGTAGGCCTGACACCATTTGTACGAAGAAAGCAGAGTTAATGTTTTGAATCCAGTGATTCTACATCATTATGGTAGCTCAGTGGTTACCATTGCTGCCTCACAGTGCCAGGGACCCAAGTTTGATTCCACTTTGGGTGATTATCTGTCAGGAGTTTGCATGTTCTCCCTGTGTCTGCATGGGTTTCCACTAGATGCTCTGGTTTCCTCCCACAGTCCAAATATGTGCAGGTTAGAAGGATTGGCTACAGTAAATATAGGGTTATGGAATAGGGCTGGGGTCTGGGTGGAAAATCGATGCAGATCGATGAGCCACACGGCCTCTTTTTGCACTGTAGGGATTGTATATTACAAAATGGTTTACTTCCAACTAAGTATTTTTGAAGTAAGGTAGGAAACCACATCAACAAATTGGTGCATAGTAATCTCTCTCAAACAGATGACCATATTGCCCAGATAATCTGTTATGGTATTGTTGGTTCAGGGACCAACATTGGCTGAGGACATTGAACAAATATTAATTGTTATTTGCAATGATAATTAAAAATTAGCATATGTCCAAATGTTCACAGCTGTATCAAATACATGAAAGAAAATTTGAATTCATGCTTCACCCAAGTGTCAAAGTGCTTAAAGCAAACAGGAAGAGAAGGAAACAAATTAACCTGTTCCACCATTTAAATACATCATGGACGATACATATCTGACCTGCTTACCTGCCTTGGTTCCAGAACTCCAAACCCTCACCCAACAAAAGGCACTTTGAATCTCAGTTTTAGTTGCCTATGTTTTACATCCAAAGAAGTACTTTCTGAAGTGTAATTATTGTTCTTTGTTTTATATTCTAACACAGTAATTAAAAGAAATAATGTGGTGCAACTTGATGTGGACACAGAACGTGACCATGTTGTAGGACCTGCTGCTTCACTTTCCACTGATACTGCCGACCCTCTCTACGTTGGTGGCATCCCAGGTAAGAAGCTTGTTGTAAAGAGAAAATTCATTATTTTGAGATTTGCCCTGGTCATTGCACCTGTTCATCTCACCTGAACATATAATTGTTAGTTCACGTAATGGCATATGTGTAAGTACATTTATATTGTGCCTTTAAAATCAAAAAGCATCCCAAGTCACTTCCCAGAAATGTTATCCAACAAAATGTGATACCATAAGACAGATTGCATGGGAAGAGATTTGTAATAAGTATAAATGTCAGTACAGACCCAATAGGTTGAATGGCTCGTTTGCCCTATATATTCAAAATAATGTATCCATGATTAAATGTTGTTTTCTTTGAAGCACTTCCTACAATTGTTCACATTAAAATAGGCAGTGCCTTGCAGGGGATGATTGAGTGCATTTGATCATGGAGCTTTCTGTACATGGCATGATGGAATGTTTGAGCTACCTAGAAAGTATTAGATTATAGTAAACAAATTGAGTCTTTGAGCTAAAATGTCTAATTCGTTGGTTTATTTGTCAATTCTCAATATTACAATGGGAATAGAATAAAAGAGTCATGGTATTGTGGAGACTGTTGACAATGTTTGTGGATGTTTGCACCCCATTTTTAGTTATTTGAGAAACCTTTTGTTGTGTTTTTGGTTGCACTTCAGCACCATGCTCCTGATCTCTGATATGGAAGGGGGGGGTGCAAGTTGGAGCACTTCCCACTGGGTCTACTCCTGGGCCTGGCCAAAATGGCCATCAAACAGTTCCAAGCAGCAGGTTGTGGAGGGGGTTGTAGTTACTGACTATCTTCCCCTCTTCTGTAACTACACCATACCAACATTCTCGAAGCTTTCAGAGAGAGAGGTGGGCACCGCAGCGGCTGATGGAATGCCATATTTCCCCCCTCCAACTCCATTTTGATTAGTTTCCTCCCCTTCTTCCCACCCTTCCCTCACTTTTGTTGTCAATGCACTGTCCCTGATGGACTTTGCCTATAAATTGATAATTGAAGTAGAAACACAAGTGATTTAATGATGGAGGATTCAGGGAAAAATTAACACGGGTGATTTAATGGTGGAAAAAAGACTTTCAGTGGTACATGAAAGCATGCCTGGATGTGAAAGAGATAAGAGTTAGGAAATACTGCATCTGTACAAAACCTTGATATCACATCTGGAATTCAGTTGATATAATGACATTGAAAGCAGTTCAGAGAAGGTTCACTAACTATTCCTGGGACGAAGAAAGATTTAACAGTTGATATCTTTTGAAGTTAATGAGACTGAAAGGTAATCTTATTGAAACATAAAAGATCCTGATGGGACTTCACAAGGTAGTTCCTGAAAGATCTCTCCCTCTGTCGGATACTCTAGAACTAAGGATAAACAGTTTAAGGATAAAAGGTCTCACTTTAAAGACTGATGAGGAGAATTTCTCTTCTGAAGGCTGTTTAACTGTGCAGCAGAGGTTAGTCGTTGAGTGTATTCAAAGCTGATTTGATGCATTTTTAATCGACAAAGGAGTCAAGGATTATGGAAATTGGAGTTCAGAGTCATTGAGTCATAAAATCATAAGCATGGAAACAGACCTTTTGGTCTACGATGCCCATGTTCCCAAACTAAACTAATCTCAGCTGCCTGCATTTGGCCCATATCCCACCCAACATTTTCCTATTCATGTACTTATGCAAATGTCTTTTAAGTGTTGTAATTGTACCTGCATCCACCACTTCCTCAGGACGTTCAATACACACATGAACCACTCTCCATGTATAAAGTTGTCCCTCAAAACTTTCTCCTCTTGTCTTAAAAATATGCCCCCTAGTTTGAACCCTCTCGCCCTAGGGAAAAGACACTTGCTATTCACTTTAACTGTGCCCTCATCATTTTATAAACCTCTATACGCTCAACCTCCTACGCTCCAGTTAAAAAAAATCCAGCCTCTAGCCTACTTTTATAACTAAACCCTCTATTACCGGCAACATCCTGCTAAATCTTTTCTGAACCCTCTCCAATTTAATTATATCTTATAGCAGGGTAACCAGAACAGCACACAGTACTCCAGAAGTGGCCTCACCAGTGTCCTGATAAACTTCAACTCCTAGACTCAAAGGTCTAGGCAATGAAGGCAAGCGTCCTAAATGCATTCTTAACTACCCTGTCTACCTGTGGCACAAATTTCAAAGAATTATGCACCTAAATCTCTCTGTTCTACGATACTACCCAGGGCCTTACCATTAATTGTATAAGTCCTGCCTTTGTTTTATCAAAATGCAATACCTCGCATTTATCCAAATTAAACTCCATCTGCCACTCCTCAGCTCATTATCCCAATTGATCAAGAACTCTTTGTAATCTTAGACTACAAAGAATCAGCCCTGATTTAATGGAATGGCAGATGAGGTTCAGGGGCTGAATGGTCTACTCTCTCTCCTAAGTCCTATGTTCTATTTGTATATAGTGAACTGAGAGTGTAGGAAACTTAAATTGCACCAGCACCCCCAACATGAAAAAGGGTTATCTTCATTCTTTATGCTTCCTCCATCCTATCACAACAACTTCTAAGTGCTATAAGACAACTTCACAACCCAATGCCAATGTGTTGCGATTATTGAACTCACAGAAGGGCATATGATGCAACCAGGTAATTAGTACTTCAATGAGCAATTTACTTTAGAGTGACCCTTCTTAATCTGGAGAATGTGATGTGGTTTGAAGGATGTGCAAAAAAAGGGGACAGGACATCAGCAAGATATTTTCACTGATGTCAAGGAATTTATTGCATTTACATAGCTTTTTCCTCAATCTAAAAATTTCCAGCCATAGAGCCATGGAGACATACAGCATGGAAACAGACCCTTCAGTCCAACTCGTCCATGCTGACCAAATATCCCAACCTAATCTAGTCCCATTTGCCAGCACTCGGCCCATATCCCTCTAAACCCTTTCTATTCATATACCCCTCCAGATACCTTTTAAATGCTGTAATTGTACCAGTCCCCATCACTTCCTCTGGAAGCTCATTCCATACATGAGCCCTTCGTGGAAAGGCTGCCCCTTAGGTCCCTTTTAATTTGTTTCCCTCTCACCCTAAACCTATTAAGCACTTTGGAAGTGTAGCCACGGTAGAAATGTGGTTGCCAATTTGCATGCAGCAAACTCCCATAAGACTATAAGACATAGGAACAGGAGTAGACCATTTGGCCCCTTGGGCCTAATTCACCATTGAACAGGATTATGGCTGATACAACTTTTCTCATGTTCACTTCCCTGTCCTTTTTCCCCATAACCCTGGATTCCCCTAGTGAGATCAAGAATCTATCAATCTCAGCCTTAAATATACATAAGGACTCCACTATAAACAACATTGTGAAAATGACCAGATAATCTGATTGTAGTTCAGGGATCAATATTAGGTAAAATGCCCTCTGGTTCATTATTCCACACAAAATAAGAGAAAGAATGCCCTTCATAATATAAGGAAATATATTTTTCTAATATATTTTAGTACATATTGTCTTAAAGTTTTGACATGGGGTTTTGAGTGAATTATAAGACCATAAGGTAGAAGAGCAGAATTAGATCATTTGGCCCATTGAGTCTGCTCCTCTATTCAATCATGGCCAATACATTTCTCAACTTCATTCTCCCTGCAACCTTTGTTCCCTTTACTAATCAAAATTTGTAATCTACCTCTTCCTTAAATACACTCAATGACTTGACCTTCACAGCTGTTTGTGGCAATGAGTTCCAAAGATTCACCACCCTCTGGCTGAAGAAATTCTCCCTCATTTCAGTTCAAATCGTTGACTGTTCACTCGAAGGCTGTGCCTTTGTGTCGTAGTCTCTCCTAGTGGAAATGTCTTCTCCATGTCCACTCTATCCAGGCTCTCAGTATTCTGTAAGTTTTGATTAGATCCTGCCCCCCCCACCGCACCCCTCCAACCCATTACTTCCAAACTCCATTGAGTACAGACCCAGAGTCCTCAACTGTTCCTCGTGTGACAAGTCTGTCATCCCTGGTATCTTCCTTCTTAACTTCCCCTTGACACCCTCTAAGGCCAGTACATCTTTCCTTAGATACAGGGTCAAAAACTGCTTGCAATATTTCAAATGAGGTCTGACCAGAGACTTCTCCAGCCTCAGCAATACATCCCTGATCTTGTATTCTGGTCTTCTTGAAATAAATGCTAACACTGGACTTCAGTAAGGCATTCAACAAAGCTCCCCATAGGAGACTAGTTAGCAAGGTTAGACCTCATGAAACACAGGGAGAACTAGCCATTTGGATACAGAACTGGTTCAAAGGTAGAAGACAGAGGGTGGAGGGTTGTTTTTCAGACTGGAGGCCTGTGACCACAAGGATCGGTTCTGGGTCCACTACTTTTCATCATTTATATAAATGATTTGGATGTGAGCATAATAGGTATTGTTAGTAAGTTTGCAGATGACACCAAAATTTGAGGTGCAGTGGACAGCAAAGAAGGATACCTCAGATTACAATGCGATCATGATCAGTTGGGCCAATGGGCTGAGAAGTGGCATAGAGTCATAGAGATGTACAGCATGGGAAAAAAACCCTCCAGTCCAACCCGTCCACATCAACCAGATATCCCAACCCAATCTAGTCCCACCTGCCAGCACCTGGCCCATATCCCTCTAAACCCTTCCTATTCATATAGCTATCAAAATGCCTTTTAAATATTGCAATTGTACCAGCCTCCACCACTTCCTCTGGCAGCTCATTATATACAAGTACCACCCTCTGCATGAAAAAGTTGCCCCTTAGGTCTCTTTTATATCTTTCCCCTCTCACCCTAAACCTATACCCTCTAGTTCTGGACTCTCCCACCCTGGGTAAAAGACTTTGTCTATTTATCCTATCCATGTCCCTCATAATTTTGTAAACCTCTATAAGGAGACCCCTCAGCCTCCGACGCTCCAGGGAAAACAGCCCCAGCCTGTATAACCTCTCCATATAGCTCAAATCCTCCAACCCTGGCAACATCCTTGTAAATCTTTTCTGAACCCTTTCAAGTTTCACAACATCTTTCCGATAGGAAGGAGACCAGAATTGCACGCAATATTCCAACAATGGCCTAACCAATGTCCTGTACAGCTGCAACATGACCTCCCAACTCCTGTACTCAGTACTCTGACCAATAAAGGAAAGCATACCAAACGCCTTCTTCATTATCTTATCTCCCTGCGACTCCACTTTCAAGGAGTATGAACCTGCACTCCAAGGTCTCTTTGTTCAGCAACACTCCCTAGGACCTTACCATTAAGTGTATAAGTCCTGCTAAGATTTGCTTTCAAAAATACATCACCTCGCATTTGTCTGAATTATACTCCATCTGCCACTTCTCAGCCCATTGGCCCATCTGATCAAGATTCTGTTGTAATCTGAGATATCCTTCTTCGCAGTCCACTACACGTCCAATTTTGGTGTCATCTGCAAACTTAGTAACTATACCTCTTATGCTTGCATCCAAATCATTTATATAAATGGCGAAAAGTAGAGCATCCAGCAGTGATCCTTGTGGTACTCCACTGGTCACAGGCCTCCAGTCTGAAAAACAACCCTCCACCACCAACCTCTGTCTTCTACCTTTGAGCTAGCTCTGTATCCAAATGGAGTTTAATTTAGATAAATGTGAGGCGCTGCATTTTGGGAAAGCAAATCTTAGCAGGACTTATACACTTAATGGTAAGGTCCTCAGGTGTGTTGCTGAACAAAGAGATCTTGGAGTGCAGGTTCACAGCTGCTTGAAAGTGTAGATAGGATAGTGTGGTAGGCGTTTGGTATGCTTTCCTTTATTGGTCAGCGTATTGAGTACAGGAGTTGGGAGGTCATGTTGCGGCTGTACAAGACATTGGTTAGGCCACTGTTGGAATATTGCGTGCAATTCTGGTCTCCTTCCTATCGGAAAGATGTTGTGAAACTTGAAAGGGTTCAGAAAAGATTTACAAGGATGTTGTCAGGGTTGGAGGATTTGAGCTATATGGAGAGGTTGAATAGGCTAGAGCTGTTTTCCCTGGAGTGTTGGAGGCTGGGGAGGTGACCTTATAGAAGTTTATAAAATATGAGGGGAATGGATAGGATAAATTGACAAAGTCTTTTCCCTGGGGTGGGGGAGTCTAGAACTAGAGGGTATAGGTTTAGGGTGAGAGGGGAAAGATATAAAAGAGACCTAAGAGGCAACGTTTTCACGCAGAGGTTGGTACATTTATGGAATGAGCTGCCAGAGGAAGTGGTGAGGCTAATACACTTGCAACATTTAAAGGGCATCTAGATGGGTATATGAATAGGAAAGGTTAAGAGGGATATGGGCCGGCTGCTGGCAGGTGGGACTAGATTGGATTGGGATATCTGGTCAGCATAGTCAAGTTGGACTGAAGGATTTGTTTCAGTGCTGTACATCTCTACGACTCTATTGCATTTGACTTCCTAACTGACATTAATTTGTATGTTAACCTTAAGAGGATCCTGAACTAGTCCCTTTGAAATTCAGATTTCTGAAGCCTTTCCCTCCCTATTTAGAAAATAGTCTATGCCTATATTCTTCATATATATATATACTCTATTCTGTTAGGTTGTATTTTATGGTTATGTTTTATTCTAAAAAATGTATTCATCTTTTTGTACTTGCAGATAATGTACAGTTACCTCATTTGCCAACTCGTAATCCATTCATTGGCTGCATGGGGGAAGTAGTGATCAACGTGAAGCCAGTATCATTCAAGAAAGCAGTGGCAGTTCATGGTGCTGTTAGTGTGACTCGGTGTCCTGTCATGTAAATCCAGCTACTGTTTGTAACCACAAAGATGTTTTAATCTTCCTGAACTTGATTGTAATAGACAACTAAACCACTGTCAAAATGCAGAATAATTAATTTATTGTAACTTGGACTTTGCATTCTTATCATTTCAGTCAACTGAATTTGACACATTTATGGTTTGGCTTTTCATAACAGCAATTTTTACAATTAAAAGAAAAATGACCCACTAACTTTTTGAAACGCAATGCAAATATTTTATTCCTAATTGGTGCTATATACTGTGGGGCCAAATAAATTACTAAAATTTGCTGCTAATTTTATATTTTCATACTTGAATAATTAAATGCTAAACATATTTCTAAAATAAACATGATTCAACCATCATTATTAAAAGCCTTTCAAATTGTTTTTGGAGAGTAAATGATCTTCTGGAAAGGGAATGTTTTCCCCCATGCATCATCCGATTGGAAACACAGGCAAGGTTCGGCGCAGACACAAATACAGATTATATTTCTTCCTGTGAGCATCTGTCGGACTCTTGAAGCGGTCTTGAGAGTAACAGTGTAGTAGATCGGAACCCAGGACTTGTATCTCTGGCAGTATGCATTGATAGTCCAATGAAATATCCACCAAAATAAGATTAAAAAAAAGGGCCATGATGAGGCCATATTTCTCTCCACGCCTCCACCAGTCAATAAGATCATGCATGATCTCCCTCAACTCCACTGTCTTGTCCTGTCAACATATTCCTCAATCCCCAAAAATTTCATCAACTCCCACTTATCACCTCCAATATTCACTTACTTCACTACCAATGCACAGTGGTGCAATCTGCAAGGTGCACTATAATAACTCACCCAAGACCCCTGCAACAGCACCTTCCAAATCTGTAACCTCCACCACATAGAAAGTCAAGGGTAGTAGATACATGGGAACACCACCAAAAAGAGACACACTATCCTTATTTGGAACTGTATCATGACCTCTTTGCTGTTGATGGGTCAGAATCCTGAAACTCACATCGTAACAGCACTATGGTATCCCTACACTGTAGCAATATAAGAAGACAGCTCACCACCATGTTCTCCTGGGCAATTAGGGATGGCCTGGTCAGCAACATCCACATTTCATGAATGAATGTTTTTAATAGTCCATCTTGAATCTCCTCAAACGATGGAGCATCAGTGGTTAGCACTGCTGCCTCACAGCGCCAGAGACCCGGGTTCAATTCCCGCCTCAGGCGACTCTCTGTGTGGAGTTTGCACATTCTCCCCGTGTCTGCGTGGGTTTCCTCTGGGTGCTCTGGTTTCCTCCCACAGTCCAAAAATGTGCAGATTAGGTGAATTGGCAAAGTCAAATTGCCCGTAGTGTTAGGTGAAGAGGTAAATGTAGGGGAATGGGTCTGGGTGGGTTGCGCTTCGGCGGGTCGGTGTGGACTTGTTGGGCCAAAGGGCCTGTTTCCATACTGTAAGTAATCTAATCTAATCTAATCTAACCTATACCCTCTGGTTGACCATTCCAAAGACTAGGCAAAGGATTAGGTTAAAACGCTATCCCGTATTCCCAATTCCTCTGCCTCTGCTGCATCTGCTCCCAGGAGGACCAGTTCAACCACAGAACACACCAGATGGCTTCTTTCTTTAAATACTGCAATTTCCCCTCCCCCCACCTTATCCGAGATCCAACCTTCCAACTCAGCACTGCCCTCATGCTCTCTCCTACCTGTCCATCTTCCTTTCCACCTATCCACTCCACCCTTTTGCCCAAAGTGTTGACTCTCCTGCTCCTCGGATGCTGCCTGACCTACCGGCACCACACTCTCAATTCACTCTAACAACACTCTGAGTGATTAGGTTTTTCTCATCTTGTGCCCATCAAGTCAGTCCTGGTCAAAAACAACCACCTGACTATAATAATTGCAATTTCCTGCAATGGCCCATAGCCTAGTTTGCCTTGGCACTGCAGGTGCACATTTAAATATTCTTAAAAAAACATTCAACAACCAACGCCCCTTCTCCTCCCCCAGCCCACCCAAGAATTCTGGAATTCTGGCCAGACTGCTTTATGGAACATGGTGAGAACATGGTAAACTGATGGAGTGGTTGAAGTGACTGGTATTGATGCATTTAAGAGTAAGTTACATAAATACGTGAGAGGAAGGAATGGAAGACTTTGCCACTTGGGTAAGATTAACTAAGGCATGGGACAAACATCACAATAGATCAGTTGTGTCAAAATGACTCTTGTGCTGTAAGTACTTTGTAATTATATTTAAACAGAAACTCATGTTAAATAAAAATGCCTAACATACTTAGCAGGCAGTAAGAATCTGAAGAGAATTAATAGATTAACATTTCAGATAGAGAGGCTAGGGGAAATTCTAACCTGACCCATCCATCAGGAAGCTGTTCGGAATGGATGGAAGATTGTCTCCCAACTCCACTGTCCTACCTTGTCCACATAGCCCTTCATTCCCTAGTGTCACTCTCCACTGAAGTCCATATTGGGCAGGATATAGAACTGATATTCCACTCGACAGGCTGGATTAAAATGCCTCTCCTTTGTGTGAATATCAGCTACAGTATTTACCAAAAACAACAAACAGACCAATCTACACAGATGCAATTGTTATTCTTGAAACATGATTGGTTTCAATTCATTTTAGTCCTCTCCTCTGATACGTTTCTGTAGAGGAGTGTGTTGCGACTGTATAATACATCTCTGGTTTTAGTCTGATATTTACCTGGGAGTTTCAGAAAAGAGTACTACATTTCTGAGAACATATTGAAGGATTCACATGATCACACATGCTATAATGCTACCATGTTACTTTTTGATGAATGAACTAATGGCCAATAATGAACTCCATGTGTAGGAAAAGAGAGGGTTAACAATATATGGATAGATTTAAATCCCAGCTGCCTAATTGAAACCAGTCATGTGGGCAGTTAGCAATAAGCAGGTTATGTCAGCTCAGGGAGAGAATAAGGCACGTGGCTACAGCCATTTTAATTGCATTTTGAGACTTCCTGCAGACTCCTCTAGTAAAGACATAGCCTGTGTTCCCATCATCCCCGCTTAAGTCTGCGAGATCCAACAACTGCGAGTCCACACTGACCACCTAATCATTGCTTGCAAATATTGAGTCCCCACCAACTTCAGCCTTGCTCCAGGCGGGAAACAGGCTTGGAGTAATTCAGTGAATTTCAGTGGTTCAGATGACTATAGGTTTTCTGCCTGTGCTGAGAATTGAAATCCATTGCTGCAAAGCCCATTCTAGCTAAAAATCTGCTTCAAACTCTGTTATAATAAAACATCTGAGAGAGAAAATGTGCAATTACATAGCATTTTTCATGTCCTCAAACCACATTATAACCAATTAAGGCTTTCCAAGTATAATTATTGTCTACTAGATATATGACTGCTCCAATATCATTGCTTAATTAGAAAATCATCAAAACTAATTAGCAATAAGTGTCACACCTTTCAGGGTAACATTTAAAACAATACTTACTTTTTATTTGCAATTCATAAAGAAAGATAATTATTTCTAAAGAATGCATATCATAATGGTTTATGATTTATTCATAACAGTATTGGTAAGGAGAACCCCATATTATTCTCAAACTTGAATGAATTGCCCTCCAAAGCTGCCTCCTGATTATTTGAGTTCATCCAAATTTTGCTTGTCACTGCTTAGCAAATTGTGGGAATATGGAAGCTTCTAACTCATTGCAAATGTTGTTGCAATGTAATGTTAACCATTTATTTTCAATGTCATGTCTTTTCCATATCAGACAGAACTTTGTCATGCAACCATTTCAAATATTCACTTTTAGGTTTTGGTGTTGCACTGTCAAAAATGCACTAATGCAAGACATTAGGTGTGCACTTTCATTTACTCATGATCTAGTATTTTTGGTAACTTGTATGATTCCTATCAATTAAATAAAAAAGTGTATTATCTCAACACATTTTGTTTTGTGTGATATATGTCTATTAAATTTTATTAATTAAATGTAGATTGTGACATACTGGATGAGTAATCACCAGTTTATTGCTGTGCAGGCATTGGGTTCAAATCCCGCCAGCTGGTAGAAGTTAAATTCAAATTAATAAACATCAAGAATTGGAAATTAGTTTCAGTAGTGGAGACCATAAAACTATCATTAATTTTCTAAAAAAAACATTTTGGCTACTGTTGGCCTTTAGGGAAGGAAATCTGCTGTCTTACTGTGATGTTTAGTTTTTGTAATAGGAGTTCAGGAAGCAAGTTACCTTGTGAGAAATGTTAAGATTGTGCAGCTTCCAAGCTAGGAAGATAATCCCAACATCCCAGGAACAAATCTGGTAAATGTTTGTTACACTTTCTATGGCAATAATATCTTTCAGGTTGAGGACTCTGGGTCTATGTTCAGAGTTTAGAAGAATGAGGGAGTATTTCATTGAAACTTACAGAATATTGAGAGGCCTAGATCAAGTGGAGGGGAAGAAGATACTTCCACCAATGGAAGAGACTAGGACCCAAGGTCAGAATGAAGGAAATAACCCTGTAGAACTGTGATGAGAAGGAATTTCTTCAGCCTGAAGTTGGTTAATCTGTGCAACTCATTGCCGCAGAGACCTGTGGAGGCTAAGTCATTGATTCTATTTAAAGATAGACAGATTCTTAACTGATAAGGAGATCAAGGGTTATGGGGAGAAGGCAGGAGAAATATATTAGCCATGTTCAAATGGTGAAGCAGACTCGATGGTTCTTTACCTTATGGTCTTCTGATCTTTCCTGAGATAAGGAGGATAAGATAAATTTAAGGCCTCAGGTTCTTTCAAAAATATTTCAAAGACTACATAATATGAGTTGTTCACTTTGACATACTTTAGCTAGAGGTACCCCTCACCTCAAATGTTATGCTACATGGAAGGTAACATCTCCTTCCTGCTCCACCATTTGATATGATCATGACTGATCATTAAGCTCTAATCTTTCCCTACTCCCATCTCCCTTGATCCCTTTAGCTACAAGAGCTATATCTACCTCCTTCGTGAAGACATAATGCTTTGGCCTCCACCTAAAGGGAAGTTGATGACTGAGTGATATTACTGCTGGACTGTTAATCCAGAGACCCAGGCAATGCTCTAGGGACCCAGGTTCAAATCCCACCACAGGAGATGGTGGAATTTAAGTTCAATAAAAATATGGAATTAAGAGTTTAATAATGATGGTTTAATAATAATAGTTTAATAATAATAATTAAGAGCTTACTAACCCATTGTCAATGGTTGGAAAAGCACACCTGGTTCACTAATGACCTGTACACAAGGAAACTGCCATCCTTACCTGGTCTGACCTACATGTGACTCCAGAAACGTGGGTTGATCCTTAACTGCCCCCTGGACAATTAGGGATGGGCAATAAATGCAGGCCTAGCCAGGGATGCCCTCATCCCATGAATGAAGAGATATTAAAAAATACTTTCTGTGGCAGTGAAATCCACAGGCTCACCATTCTTTGTGAAGAAATTTTCCTAATCTCAGTCCTAAAAGGACTTATTCTTAAACTGTGACCTCTGGTTCTAGACTCCATTACTATTGGGAACACCCTTCCTGCATCTAGCATGTCTAGTCCTGTTAGAATTTTATACTTCAGATGTCAGTCCTATCATTCCAGGAATTAATTTGGTAAACCTTACCTCCATATGTGAACATCCTTCTTCAGGTAAGGACACCAAAACTGCACATAATATTCCTTGTGCGACCTCACCAATGCCCGTTATAATTGAAGCAAGATATCCCTATTCCTGTACTCGAATCCTCTTGCTGTAAGGTCAACATACAGCTTGCCTTCTTTACTGCCTGCTGCACCTCCGTGCTTACTCTCAGCAACTGGTACACGAGGACATCTAGGTGTCATTGAACATTCCTCTCTCTCAATTTACACCTGTTCAAATAATAATCTGCCTGCCCGTTATGCTGTCAAAGTGGATAACCTCACATTTATCCACAATATACTGCATCTGTCATGCCTTTACCCACACACTCAGCCTGTCCAAATCACACTGTAACATTTGTGCATCCTCCTCACATCTTACCCTTCCACCCAACTTTGTTTCATCCACAAATTTTGAGATATTACGTTTAGTTCCCTCAACTGTACCATTAAAATATATTGTGAATAGCTGGGGTCATAACACTGATCCCTGCAACACTCCACTAGTTACTGCCTGCTATTCGGAAAAAGACCCATTTATTCCTAATCTTTATTTCCTATCTGCTAATTGATTTTTCTATCCAACTCAATACACTACCACCAATCCCACTTTAAGTTTACACATTAGTTACTTATATGGGACTTTGTTAAAAGCCATCTGAAAGATTTGTCAAACACAGTTTTCCTTTTGTAAATTCATGCTAACGGTGTCTGATTCCAGTACTGTTTTCTATGTGCTCTGTTATAATATCTTTGATAATGGACTCTAGCATCTTTCCTATTACTGACATCAGACTCAGTGGTCTATAATTTCCTGAGTTCTCTCTATTTCCCTTTTTTAAATAGTGGGGTTACATTAGCTACCCTCCAATCTGTAGGAATTATATCAGAGTCTGAAGAATCTGGGAATTTGACGGTCCAAGCATCCACTATTTCTTGCGCCACTTTCTGAAGTATCTGGGATGTAGATTATCAGACCCTGATGATTTATTGGCTTTCAATCCCATCACTTTTTTCAACACCACTTCTCTGTTGATATGGATTTGTTTCAGTTCCCCCATCTTACTAAACCCAGTGTTCTCCATCATTTCTGGTATATTATCCAGAGAAGGGAAAGATGAATTTAGTTCATTAGCTATTTTTTTGTCCCCCATTTCCAACTGTAAGGGGCCTACATTGGTTTTCACCAATCTTTTTGTCTTTACATACCTTTGGAGAGTTTTAAGGTCCGTGCTTATGGTCCCCACAAGCTTACTCTCATAATCTATTTTCCCCGTCTTAATCAATTCCTTGGTCTGCCTTTGCTGACTTCTAAGCTGTACCCAATTCTTGGGTCTATTGTTTTTCATCTTGCAAATTTGTATGGCTTTATTTGCATTTTTAACTTTTTTTTAATTCATTCCTGGATCATGGGTGTCACTGACTGGGTCCAGCATTTATTGCCTATCTCTAGTTGCCCCTTGAGAAGGTGGGGTGAGCTGCTTCCTTGAAGCTCTGCAGTCCATGTGCTGTATGTAAACCCACAATGCACTGAAGGAGAGAATTCTACAATTTTAACCCAGTGACTGTTAAGGAACGAGAAGAAAAACATATATTTCCAAATCAGATGAGAGTGGTTTGGAGGGGAACTTGCAGGTGGTGGTGTTCCAATGTATCTACTGCCCTTGTCGTTCTAGGTGGAAGTGGGTGTGCATTTGAAAGGTGATGACTGAGGATCTTTGGTTAATTTCTACAGTGCCTATTATAGATAGTACACACTGCTGCTCCTGACTGTCAGTGGTGGAGGGAGTGGAAGCCAATCAAGTGGCTGCTTTGTCCTAGATGGTGTCAAGCTTCTTGAGTGTTGTTGGAGTTGCACCTATCTAGGCAAGTGGAGAGTATACCATCTCATTCCTGACTTATCCTTAAAAATGATGAACAGGCATTGGGGAGTCAGAAAGTGAGTTTCTCACTGCAATATTCCTCGCCTCTGACCTGCTTGTGTAGCCACTGTGTTTATGTGGCAAGTGGTTGTCAATGGTAACCCCAAGATGTTGACAGTGAGGGATTCAGTGATTCTCCATTGAATTTCAAGGGGCAGTGTTAGATTGTTTCTTATTCGAGATAGTCTTTGCTTGGTATTTGTGTGGTGTGAATGATATTTGCCACTTGTCAGCTCAAGCCTGGGTATTGTATTGTGCAGATCTTGTTGTATTTAAACATGGTCTGCTTTAGTATTTAAGGAATTGCGAATGGTGCTGAACATTGTGTAATCATCAGTGAACATCCCATTTCTAACCTTATGATGGAGGGAACGTCAGTGATGAAGCAGTTGAAGATGGATGGGCTGAGGACATTAGGGGAGCTTTCCTCATAAGTCATGATTTTTCCACTATTCTCTTTGCACTCTTGCACCAGACAGGAGTAAACAATTTTTATTGCTCATCCATTTGCTCTTTGAATGTTTGCCATTGTTTATCCACTGTTATTCCTTACAGTAACATTTCACAATCCATCATAACCAACTCACAACTCATACTATCATAGTTTTCCTTATTAATGTCTCAGAATCAACTACATCACTCTCTTCATTCCATCTTATTACACTTATTTTTATTTAAACTGATTTCCTCCTTTTGATCTGACAATTTTGTTACGTATAAATCCTGGCCTGAAGGTTTGGCGGTTGATCTCAAAATTTAAAGTTGGGAGCATACTTGTGCCCATGCATCTGTATTTGGTCAGTATTATCTCTTAGATAGACTCGTATAATGCTCGGGACATGGCTTCTTTCATTCTGCGTGAATGGGGAGGAGAAAGGTGTCTAACTGCTGATACCTTACAGTATGGAAGGTATTTAAGACAGGATGACAAGGGTGTTAAGAATAGGAGGACTTGGGCTGTGGAGGGTTTTGTTCAGCCTTGTCCTCCTCATTGGAACATCTAAGCAAACGTTTGTGTGAGCCTCAGAGCAATGAAGACTTTGCAATCTGAGCATGGTTTTCCTCGTTTGGGTTGTGGCAGTGGTCGGGGTGGCCAGAACATTGCTTCCTGGTTCCATGTGATTTGGATCAGAGGCAAGGGATCAGGATGTGGGGCTGGTGTCTCACATTCCTCTGGGGATATGTGAAACTGATTGTTGCTTTGGGGGCCATATGCCTTCATCTGGTTCCATCCAGTGTTCCCAGATTCCACTAAGATCTTGCAAACCGACGGTCTTGGAGTCTGGAGAATTTGGGGGACAGGAATGTGTCTGGTTAGAAAACCCAGAGCATTACCTTTTTTTCCTGCCTCATTCTCTATTGGGTTTTCTCTGCTTTCAAAGTAGGCCTTCCTTTTCTGCCCTTAATTTAGTAGTGGCTGCCATCTACGTGGCCTATATGTTCTCTGGCTGTGTTTTTACTACCTGCTAATGGCTGAGGGCTGTGATTTCAAGCTCGGATAGATCTCGTCCTAACAGTAGTTTGATTCCTTTTGTGGGGCATCTGGCAGAATATGCTACCATATTCTATGCCAGTATCACAACAGAGGGTAACATAATATTTCAAGTGGAATTTCTCTCCAATATCCCATTTGATTGAAGGTGGTATGCAATGTGGAATTTTTGGCTTATTCCAGAGGTTCATGACATTTTGTATTATTTGGGTAGTGAAATGGGGGGTCTGATCTGACTCTATGCTACGCAGGAGCCCCCATCTACTTAATATCTGTTGCAGTAGATTATTTGCTGTGACTTTTTGTCTGGATTCGTCAGGTTGGGAATGCTTCAACCGATTTACTAAATGTATCATCTATCTATGACCAGGATAAACTTACATTCCCCCTTGCAAGAGGGTGAAGGCCATCATAATAAATCTGTAAATTCATCCAAGTATCGAGTGTGCCTTAACTCTCCCCTGTGCACCCACCTCTCTCGGTTGTTTTGCGCACAGATGATACAATTTTTAACATAATGGTTTATATCTTTACCCATTTTTGACCACCAACACAGTTGCTTAATTTTTTTCTGTAGTTGCTTTTGTTCCCTGATGGTCCTGGACATCATGGCATTGTTAACTTATCTTGTTGTATTCACATTTAGCACTACGTATTGTCCCTCCTTAAGGACAGGTCCATCCTTTAACTGTAATTTGTCCTTCTGCCTATCATAGGAGGGAGCATGTGTTCCTTTTAATATTTGTTTTAATTCCCTGTCATTGGTCTGTGCTTGCACAAGATTCTTGATTTTCGCCTGACTGATGGTGGCAGCATAAATCTGTTCCAGGATGGAATGGGGCGGGTGTGGGATTTTCCATGATTCTCCTTCTTGGCTGCTTGCCCATATCATTTGTCTTTATGCTTCTATCTGATGAAGGTCTATGGTGGGCACTAATTTTAAACAATGCTGTACTCATGGCCTTGGGCAACCTGAAAGATGTATTACAGCAGGGATGCAGGCAGTAAAGGTTTTACGTCTGCCAAGACAAATCCTCTAGCTTCCCAAAGTGGCAGGAAGTCTGTCAGTCTGTTACTGCGTTAATGTATGCCTGTGGTGGGATAACTAAGCACTCATTTTGCTAGATAGTTTTAAATCTAGCTCCACTAGCAGAGTCGAGAGTGTGGTTCTGGAAAATCACAGCAGGTTAGGCAGCATCTGAGGAGCAGGGACATCAACATTTCGGGCAAGAGCCCTTCATCAGGAATTAAGCTTGTGAGCCATTGGGGGTGGGGAGCTGGAGAGATAATGGGAGGGGGTTGGGTCTGGGGGGAAGGTAGCTGAGAGTGCGGTAGGTAGATGGTGTTGGGGGTGATGGTGATAAGTCGGGAGAGTGGAGCTCCACTGGTAGTCTATTTTGTTGGTCTTCCAAGTAAATCCCACACCCTGTTCTTCTAATCCTATCATCCACCATAGAGGATCTATATACAAAAACACTTATTGTGCCTTCTCTGGGAGTGTTTTCCATGGGTCCTCCCTGCTTTTGTTGCCACTATTTGGCACTCATGGGACTCTCTACCATAGTTCAAGGTCTCTGCTAAGAATGTGGGCAGTTTTGTTTGTTTGACTTTAATGATATGGCCTCAAACTTTCAGGGTCCACTGTGCTTTGTGGGGATATGTTCTGTGGGATATGGTGAGGGGGTTGAGTCCAATGATATAGGCAGTACTGTACTGCCTAGAAAACTGCCAGGAAATGTCTCTTACACACACTGAGAAATCCTGTTCCACTGGGGATAGGAGCTGTGGGGCCATTAGTCCAAGTGTCCTGTGGTGTTCTTGGAGAAGTACAGTTGACAGTGTTTTGTCTGTAGTGGCAACTTCTAATGCAAAGAAGGGTTCCTGGCCTAGCAGCTGTAATATTGGAGCCTTCGCCAGAGACAGCCATTGTGTGCTGCTCTGCCTAACTCCATGGGGCATTTATTTTAGGAATTCTGAGGCTTTGGCGACAAAACTGCAAATGTGGTTCCTACAGTATCCCACCAATCCTCGAAAGGAATGTAGCAAACTCACATCTTTGGATAATTGGGCTATCATTTACATTTGCTTGCTTTCAAATTCTTGTTTGCAGTGGGTCACTGTAGATTGTAGGCACTGTATGTGACTTAGGTCTTTATGATCTGTGCCTTTTTGGGATTGACTTTTAATCTGAGTGTTGGAGGGAGGGTCACTAATCCATCTAGCAATCATAAAATGTTCCTCCCGGGTAACTGTCTGCAGGAGGAGATCGTTTACATTTTGAATCAGGCTTCTGCTCATGAAAAATCTTCTAACCCTTTGGCCAATCTTCAGTAGAAAATGGATGGGAAGTTTTGAAATCCTTGGGACAGGCAGATCTCTGTGTACAATTGGCCTTGGAATGTAAAGGAGGGAGGAAGAAGGGCTTATGCCCGAAACGTCGATTCTCCTGTTCCTTGGATGCTGCCTGACCTGCTGCGCTTTTCCAGCAACACATTTTCAGCTTGGAATGTAAAGGCAAATTTGTATTTATACTGCTGGTTTAAAGGGGTGGACTAAAATCCATTACTTATGCTATGAAGGTGTGGAGGTGTACTGTACCTTTCAGCGCTTAAAAATGTGTTGCTAGAAAAGGTGAGGGAGGAGGTGTGGGCGCAGGTTTTGCAATTCCTACGGTGGCAGGGGAAGGTGCTAGGATGGGAGGGTGAGTTGTAGGGGGGCGTGGACTTGACCAGGTAGTCACGGAAGGAACGGCCTTTGCTGCGCCCACACCTCCTCCCTCACCTCCATTCAAGGCCCTAAAGGAGCCTTCCACATCCATCAAGGTTTTACCTGCACATCCACTAATATCATTTATTGTATCCGTTGCTCCCGATGCGGTCTCCTCTATATTGGGGAGACTGGGCGCCTCCTAGCAGAGCGCTTTAGGGAACATCTCCGAGACACCCGCACCAATCAACCAAACCGCCCCGTGGCCCAACATTTCAACTCCCCCTCCCACTCTAC
>NC_057713.1:3118081-3119594 GCF_004010195.1 Chiloscyllium plagiosum
TCGATTTTACTGCTCCTCGGATGCTGCCTGAACTGCTGTGCTCTTCCAGCACCACTAATCCAGATATAACAATTTGTCAAGTCAAATGACAAATTGCATTTATGCTGGGTGATGGCACACTATCCTAAATTAATTACTTACAGTATGGAACATGCCCTTCAACCCAATAAGTCCACACCGACCTCTGAAGAGTAACTTACCCAGGCCCATTCCTCTACATTTACCCTGAACACTATGGGCAATTTAGCGTGGCCAATTCACCTAACCTGCACATCCTTGGACTGTGGGAGGAAACCGGAGCACCCGTAGCAAACCCATGCAAACTCCACCCAGACAGTTGCCGAGGCGGGAATTGAACCTGGGTCCCTGGCGGTGAGGCAGCAATGCTAACCACTGAGCCACTGTGCCACCCCCTCTAATTGATCTGTCTCAGATCCTTCCTGTAAATGTCCAATTAGAATTAGATTTTATTGTCATGCATATCAAGTACAGGGATACAGGAGTACAGTGAAGAGTGTATGATGTTGCCATTCCCAGCGCCATCTTAGGTACAAAGGTACCTAGGTACAAAATTTTAGGTACAAAGTAAAAAGATTTGGAAATACAGTCAATTCTGATGTAACACGATAGTTTCATTCTCATTTAGTCTTGTGTTATAAGAAAATCACCTAATAGCCCTGCCATTTAAACTAATGGTACGGAATCATGTTATAGCCAATACAGGTAAGAAATGTTCACATTCTACAAATAATGGTCTAAATTCTTCAAACGTGTTAAAGCCAATTCTTTTTGAAGAAACATTTGTTATAGCATAACCGAATGTAAAGTTAAAAATTCAACAATAGTCTTTCTTAATATAATTTAGAAAAATAAAGAAATGTTAAAAGTTCAATATATCAGTCCCTTCATAAGTGCATGGCCATGCTGGACTTGCACTCCCCACAAGGGATCAATCTCCTCTGTGCTGGGCTTGATCTCTTCTGCGCTCAACACAGCCGCAGATGCCAGAAGACCTCAGGCTCGTTCTCCCCCGTACTCTATTACTGTCCTTCACGTTGTGATCAATGTACTTGGGGATGCGCTCGCTTTCTTGCCCTCCTCCTGCCTGTGTCCTGGACAGTGGGAGAATGTGTCCCCAGGGGATAGGGAGAGTGTGCCCAGGGGTTGGAGTCAGTGCGTTCCCGGGGGTGGGAAGTGTGTGTCCTGGAGCGGCAGCGAGATTATGTCCTGGGTGGTGGGTCAAAGTGTCCCCAGGGGATGGGAAATGTGTGCCCACAGGAGGTGAGTAGAGTGTACCTTTGGGGGTGGGGAGTATGTCCCCAGGAGGTGGACACAGTATGCCCTGGTGGGTGGGGACAATATGTCCCCAGAGGTTGGAGACAGTGTGCTCTGGCGGTGGGGTGAGTGTGTCCCCGGGGCTGGGACAGTGTCCCCAGGGGGTGGGGACAGTGTGTCCTCGGGGCTGGGAGTGTGTCCCCGGGAGGGGGCGGTGTCCCCAGCCCGTGGGGAGAGT
>NC_057713.1:3120236-3196239 GCF_004010195.1 Chiloscyllium plagiosum
TCCCCAGGGGGTGGGGAGAGTGTGTCCCCCGGGGCTGGGACTGTATCCCCAGGGGGTGGGGAGAGTGTGTTCACGAAACGGTTGGTCACCCCCGGGGTTGTCGCTGATTGGCTGGTGTCGAGCAGTACGTCAGGCCTCGTTGTCATGGCACCGCCCGCGCGTCGAGAGGAAAGCGGACTCGAAGGGAGCAACCTTGACCGGGGGGAGGGGTTTAGGCGAAGCCTGCGGCAGGGGGCGGGGCCGTAGGGGCGGGCCGGATGTAGAGGCGGAGCCATGATAGGGGGCGGATCTGGTATGGGCGGGCGGATGGAACCTATGGGCGGGGCCTAGTGTATGTGGGCGGGGCGTTGGGCGGGACCCGGCCGTAACTGGCACCGGGACCGCCTTCTTGTGGCGAGCCTCACAGATCTCTTGTTTTAACCGGACGGGGATTCCAGAGCGCGGAGCCCCGGGTGGTGTCTCACCGGACCCCGGCGGCTGAGGTGATGGATCGCAGGCGGGGGGAGGCTTCGGGCTCGGCTCCCTCTGGCCCTGGGCCTGGGCCTGGGCTTGGGCTCGGGCTCGGACCGACCGGCAGCTGCCCCCAGCAGGAGCTGGACGACGCCGAGCTGGCGCTGGCGGGGATTAACATGCTGCTTAACAACGGCTTCAGGGAATCGGACCAGCTCTTCAAAAAATACCGGTGAGTGAGTCTGGGGAGGCTCGGCATCACTCGGGGAGAGTCGCGATCCATTCGGGATCACTCGGGTATCTTCGGCAGTTTTCGGCTCTTCCCCCCCCCCCCCAGACTCAGAGGCATCCCTGATCTTCTGGGCTCTGGGGCGAGGGATGTCTTGACAGAGTGAATGTGGAGAGAGGATGTCTCCTCTTCTGGGAGAATCTAGAACCAGGGATCACTGTTCAAACCATAATTCAGAACATCCTTCCTCAAAAGGCGGTGGAAGCAGAGTCTTTTTTTAAAAAAGTGAAAGTCACTCTAGTCCTAGAGTGATCTAACCTACTTTCTCTCCATTTGGAGATGACTTAGAGACATAGAGATGGAAACAGACCCTTTGGTCCAATTCGTCCATGCTGACCTGATATCCCAACCCAAACTAGTCCCACCTGCCAGCACTTGGCTCAAAACCCTCCAAACCCTTCCTATCCATGTACCCATCTAGATGCCTTCTGGTGGTGAATTTAACCCGAGGGTTCCTGTGTCTTGGGCGATGTTGAGAAAGTTGAGGTCTTCGTGAAGACCTCAGCTGTTGGAGGAAATGACCACCAAATGTAGCTGTCCAGGCAAATGGGCCGACAGCTTTGAGACTCCAGTGGATGCAGGGTTAACAACAGTAGACAAGAGGGAGTAATCAGTTCAACCATGATCTTATTGAATGGCAGAGCAATTCCTACTGACATATCTTCCCTGATGCCTTCTTTTTCTTAAGTCTGATTTTCCACCCCTCATTCCCCATGTAATGATGCAGAGCAGAAGGAGGCCACTTAATCTAAGTGCTGACTTTTTGAAAGTGGTCTGCAATTAGTCCCACCATCTGAATATCCTTCTCCCAACACCAGCCATCATTCTTTGCCCATAGCTCTGCACATCTGTCCCCTTCAGGTAATTATCCAAGAATTAGGAGAGGGAGTAGATCATTAAGCCCTAGAGTCATAGAGATGTACAACATGGAAACAGACCCTTCGGTCCAACTCATCCATGCCGACCAGATATTCCAACCTATTCTAGACCCACTTGCCAGAACCTGGCCTATATCCCTCTAAAGCCTTCCTATTCATATATTCATCCACATGCCTTTTAGATATTGCAATTGTACTAACCTCCATCACTTCCTCTGGTAGCTCATTCCATACATATACCACATCTGTGTGAAAAAGTTACCCCTTAGGTCTCTTTTATATCTTTCCCCTCTCGCCCTAAACCTATGCCCTCTAGTTCTGGACTCCCCCACCCCAGGGGAAAACTTTGTCTATTTATCCTGTCCATGCCCCTCATGATTTTATAAACCTCTGTAAGGTCACCCCTCAGCCTCTGACGCTCCAGGGAAAACAGCCTGTTCAACCTCTCCCTGTAGCTCAAATCCTCCAACTCTGGCAACATCCTTGTAAATCTTTTCTGAACCCTTTCAAGTTTCACAACATCTTTCCAATAGGAAGGAGACCAGAGTTGCACGCAATATTCCAACAGTGGCTTAACCAATGTCCTGTACGGCCGCAACATGACCTCCCAACTCCTGTACTCAATACTCTGACCAATAAAAGAAAGCATACCAAACGCCTCCTTTACTATCCTATCTACCTGCGACTCTACTTTCAAGGAGCTATGAACCTGCACTCCATGGTCTCTTTGTTCAGCAACACTCCCTAGAACCTTATCATTAAGTGTATAAGTCCTGCTAAGATTTGCTTTCCCAAAATGCAGCACCTCACATTTATCTAAACTAAACTCCATCTGCCACTTCCAAGCCCATTGGCCCATCTGATCAAGATCCCATTGTAATCTGAGGTAACCCTCTTCGCTGTCCACTACACCTTCAATTTTGGTGTCATCTGCAAGCTTACTAACAATATCTCTTATGCTTACACCCAAACCATTTATATAAATGACGAAAAGTAGTGGACCCAACACCAATCCTTGTGGCACTCCACTGGTCACAGGCATCCAGTCTGAAAAACAAGCCTCCACCACCACTCTCTGTCTTCTACCTTTGAGCCAGTTCTGGATCCAAATGGCTAGTTCTCCTTGTATTCCATGAGATCTAACCTTGCTCACCAGTCTCCCATGGGAAACCTTGTCGAATGTCTTACTGAAGTCAATATAAATCATGTCTACTGCTCTGCCCTCATCAATCCTCTTTGTTCTTCCAAAAACCCAATCAAGTTTGTGAGACATGATTTCCCACACACAAAGCCATGTTGACTAATCCTAATCAGTCCTTGTCTTTCCGAATACATGTACACCCTGTCCCTCAGGATTCCCTCCAACAACTTGCCCACTACCGACTTCAGGCTATCTGGTCTATAGTTCTCTGGCTTGCCCTTACCACCTTTTTTCAATGGTGGCACCATGTTAGCCAACCTCCAGTCTTTCGGCACCTCACCTGTGGCTATCGATTATACAAATATCTCAGCAAGGGACCCAGCGATCACTTCCCTCATTTCCCACAGAGTTATAGGATACACATGATCAGGTCTTGGGGATTTATCCACTTTTATGCGTTTCAAGACATTCAGCATTTCCTCCTCTGAGCCTATTCTGACTAACATCGCTATCATGGCTGATCTTGAACTCTTCTCTCCCACTGGCTCCTTTCAGTCCTTTGATTGCCTTAAATATATTCCACAGTGGAATGTTTGCATCCTCAGGGGTGGAGAATTCCAAAGATTTGCAACTGATTGAGTGGACCTGTTTCTCTACCTTTTCAGTCCCAAATGATTCGACCCTTAGCCTGAGAGCATATCCATAGTTCTAGATTATCCAGCAAGGGAAACAGTCCCTTTAAAATCCCTAGTATGTTTTCATGACATCATCCAATATTTTTCAAAACTCCAGAGAATATTGGCCAAATTCAATCAGTCTCTTGTCACATTACAACCCATATGTCCTAGGGGACAGTGTAGTGAGCCTTTGCTGTACTGCTGTAATGTAATTATCCTTGTTTAAATACAGAGACTAAAAATGCACATACTACTCCATGTGGTCTCATCAAACTTTGAGTAATTGTAATAAGACCTTCAAATTATATAGACATATGAATTAGAAACAGATATAGGCCACTTGTTCTGTTGCATTCTGCTGTTTATTAAGATTATCATCGTCTTAAATGGGGTGGCCCTAGTTTTAGATCGTCCGGTTTGAGAAAACACCCTTTCCCCAGCCACCCTGTCAAGCCCCTTCAGGATCTTGTATGTTTTAATCAAGTCACTCTTTAACTCTTCAAAAACTCCAGTGGATACAAACCCAATCTGTTCACCATTTGCTCATAGGACAACCCATACTCCTTCTGTTAGTTTAGTAAACTTTCTGTTTTCAACACACTTGCATTTTCCCTTTCTCCTCTCTGTGCTTCTAAGTGACTAATGTTTCATTCAGTTACTCTCCTTTTAATATACTACTAAAGCCTGATGATCTTTTCATATTCTTGATTAATTCATATTCCTTTTGTTTTCCCTTTATATGCACTTTGCTAGTTTCCATGAGACCATAAGATGTAGGAACAGAATTAGCCATTTGGCCCAATCAGTCTGCTCCATTATTTGATCATGGTTGATACCTTTCTCAGCCCTGTTCTCCTGCCTCTTCCCAGTAAGCCTTGATCCATTTACCAGTCAAGAACCTATCAATCTGTGTCACAAGTACACTCAGTGACTTGGCCTCCACAGCCCTCTGCAGAGAGTAGTTAACTACTCTCTGGCTGAAGAAATTCCTTCTCCTCTCACTTTGGGTCTCTCATATGATTGGAAACATCTTCTTGATGTCTGCTGTATCCAGGCCTCCCAAAATTCTGTAAGTTTCAATCCGATCCCCTTCATCCTGCTAAACTCCATGAAGTACAGACCCTGAATCCTGAACTACTGTTCATATGACAAGCCCTTCACCCCTGTGATCATTCTTGTAAACCTCCTCTGGGTCTCCTCCAATGCCAGCACATTCATCCTTAGATATGGGGCCCAAGAATGCTCAATATTCCAAATGCAGTCTGATCAGAGCCTTCTGCAGCCTCAGCAGTATATCATTGTTCTTGAATTCTAGCCCTCTGGGATAAGTATAACATAGCTAAGATAAGTGGGAAAACTGAGGACTGGGAAGCTTTTAAAGAGCAACAGAGGATTACTAAGAAGGAAATACGCAGAGGAAAAATGAGGTACGAAGGTAAACTGGCCAAGAATATTAAGGAGGATAGTAAAAGCTTTTTTAGGTATGTGAAAGGCAAAAAAATGGTTAGGACAAAAATTGG
Organism: Chiloscyllium plagiosum; assembly: GCF_004010195.1. NCBI lineage: Eukaryota > Metazoa > Chordata > Chondrichthyes > Orectolobiformes > Hemiscylliidae > Chiloscyllium > Chiloscyllium plagiosum. Next base: position 3,125,192 of record NC_057713.1, read on the forward strand.
GCCCTTGAAGACAGAAACAGGGGAATATATTACTAGGAACAAAGAAATGGCAGAGGAATTAAATGGGTACTTCAGATCTGTGTTCACTGGGGAAGACACAAGCAATCTCCCTGAGGTAACAGTGGCTGAAGGACCTGAACTTAAGGGAATTTATATTGACCAGGATTTGGTGTTGGAGAAGCTGTTAGGTCTGAAAGTTGATAAGTCTCCGGGGCCTGATGGTCTACATCCCAGGGTACTGAAGGAGATGGCTCGGGAAATCGTGGATGCGATGGTGATTATTTTCCAGAGTTCAATAGATTCAGGGTCGGTTCCTGAGGATTGGAGGGTGGCAAATGTTATACCACTTTTTAAGAAAGGTGGGAGAGAGAAAGCAGAAAATTATAGACCAGTTAGTCTGACCTAAGTGGTGGGAAAGATGCTGGAGTCTATTATAAAGGAAGAAATTACTGCACATCTGGATAGTAGTAACAGGATAGGACAGAGTCAGCATGGATTTATGAAGGGAAAATCATGCTTGACTAATCTTCTTGAATTTTTGAGGATGTAACTGAAGATGGACGAGGAAGATCCAGTAGATGTAGTGTACCTGGACTTTCAGAAAGCTTTTGATAAAGTCCCACACAGGAGGTTAGTGAGTAAAATTAGGGCGCATGGTATTGGGGGCAAAGTACTAGATTGCATTGAAAATTGGTTGGCTAATAGGAAACAAAGGATAGTGATAAATGGCTCCATTTCGGAATGGCAGGCAATGAATGAAATTGTACATTTCAGGATCGCACATTTCTGTCTTGGGTCAAACTATTCAAATGCGCTCTGTTCATGTTCATTGTGAGTTCAATCCTCATGCTTTCAGAACAGAATTTATTACTTTTCATTCATGCATCTGAGTGGGGCATTATTGGCCTTTGATTACTCGTCCCTAATCTCCTCTTTGAAAATGGCAGAGTTGCTTTCTTGAACTGTTGTAGTACAAGAGAGTTACATACATGCTGTGTTCAAGATGAAATTCAAGAATTTTGACCATTGAAGAAGCAGCAATATATGTCCACCGGAGGATGGTGATCAGCTTAGAGGGAAACCCTGTAGGTAGTGGTGCTGCCGTGTATCCAATGCCCTTGGCATAGACTCATAGAGTCATAGAGTCATAGAGATGCACAGCATGGAAACAGACCCTTCGGTCCAACCTGTTCAGCTTAAAAATACGGGGTAGACCATTTAGGACAGAGATGAGGAGAAACTTCTTCACCCAGAGAGTGGTGGCTGTGTGGAATGCTCTGCCACAGGGGGCAGTGGAAGCCCACTCTCTGGATTCATTTAAGAAGGAGTTGGATAGAGCTCTCAAAGATAGTGGAATCAAGGGTTATGGAGATAAGGCAGGAACAGGATACTGATTAGGAATGATCAGCCATGATTATATTGAATGGCGGTGCAGGCTCGAAGGGCTGAATGGCCTACTCCTGCACCTATTGTCTATTGTCTATTGAATGCTAACATTGCATTTGATTTCCTAACAACCAACTAAACTTTCATGTTAACCTTAACCAAATCCTAAACTAGGAGTCCTAAGTTCCCCATTTTGAAAATTGTCTATGCCTCTATTCTTCCTACCAATGTGCGTAACCTCTCACTTTCCCATATTGAATTCCATCTGCCACTTCTTTGCCCAACTTCCCTGTTCCTAGCTGTCCCTCCACCTATCTTTGTTCCATCTGCAAACATAGCAATAATGCCCTCAGTCTCTTTGTTCAGAGCGTTGATCTATCATGTGAATAGTTGTGGTCCCAACCCAGACCACTGTGGAGCTCCACTCGTCACTGGCTGCCATCTTGCGAAAGACTCCTTTATCCCCACTCACTGTCTTCTGCCAGTCAGCCTATCCTCCATCCATGCCAGTACTTTGCCCCTAACACCATGGGTTCTTATTTTATTTCGCAGCCTCCTGTTCAGCACTTGGTCAGAGAGTGCATCTAGGTAAAAACAATGACTGCAGATGCTGGAAACCAGATTTTGGATTGGTGGTTCTGGAAGAGCACAGCAGTTCAGGCAGCATCCGTGCTGCTCCTCGGTTGCTGCCTGAACTGCTGTGCTCTTCCAGTACCACCAATCCAGAGAGTGCATCTGATCATTGCATCTGATTCTAATTTCTCCCTCAAACTCTCAAACATGTATTTGGATTTTCAAAAAAAAATCTCATCCACTAGCTCTCCTTTGTCTATCTTGTTTTTTACTTCCTCAAAGAATTGCAATAGATTTGCCTGGTGTGACCTGCCCTTGATAAAACTGTGCTGACTCCACTCTGTTTTACAATGCACTTTCAGGGACTCTGCAATCTCATTCTTAATAATGAGCTCTAAATTCATACAAATTACCAACTGGCTTTTTCTTTCCTGTCTTCTGCCTCCTTCCATCTTTAAACAGGGATATTACATTAGTCATTTTCCAGTCTTCTGGAAGTTTCCACAACTCCAGTGATTCCTGAAAGATCACCTCCAATGCCTCTATAATCCCCTCAGCTATTCCTTCAGTACTGTGGGGTGTAGTCCATCTGGTCTGGATAATTTATCCATCTTTAGATATTGCAATTTCCCAGCATCTTCTCCCTCGTAATGATCACTACACCCTCCTCTGTTCCTGACGTTTTTGAAGTTCTGGTATGCTGCTGGTATCATAGAGTCATAGAGACATACAGCATGGAAACAGACCCTTTGGTCCAACTCGTCCATGCCGACCAGATATCCTAACCTAATCTAGTCCCATTTGACAGCACTTGGCCGATATTCCTCTGAGCCTTCCTATTTATATACCCATCCAATGAAATATTGTAATTGTACCAACCTCCACCACTTCCTCTGGCAGCTCATTCCATATACGCACCACTCTCTGCATGAACAATTTGTCCCTATTAAATTTCTCCCCTCTCACCCTAAACCCATGCCCTCTAGTTCTGGACTACCCCACCTGGGGAAACGACCTTGTCTGTTTACCCTCTCCATGCCCCTCGTTATTTTAAAAACCTCTAAGGTCACCCCTCAGCATCCGACGCTCCAGGGAAAACATCTCCTGCCTATCCAGCCTTTCCCTAAAGTTGAAATCCTCCAATCCTGACAACATCCTTCTGAATCTTTTTTGTATTCCCTCAAGTTTCACAACATCCTTCCAATAGGAGAGAGACCAGAATTGCACACAATGTTCCAAAAGTGGCCCTTACTCTTCCACCCGGAAGACTGATGCGAAATACCAGTTCAGTTCCTCCACAATTTCTTTGTCCCCCCCATTACTACTTCTCCAGCCTAATTTTTCAGTTGTCCAATGTCCACTGCTGCATCTCTCAAACCTTTTAGATATCTTAAAAAACACTCCTGCAAATTTCTTTTATCAGCTAGCTTACTTACATTTTTCAACATCTCCAGCCTTATTCCTTTTTTTGGTTATCCTCTGCTGGTTTTTAAAAGCTTCCCAATCCTCTGGCTTCCCACTAATCTCCATCATATTGATTTTGTGTTGCTTTTAGATTTATAAATCAATCTGTTCAGTGATGTTATTGCACACCTCTGGAGTAGGTGGGTCTTGAACCCACGCCTCCTGGCTCAGAGGTAGGGACACTATCTCTGCACCACTATCCTTAGCTTTCCTCATCAGCTATGGTTGCCTCATCCTCCCCTTAATATGTTTCTTCCTCCTTGGAGAGAATTTCTGCTAAGCCTCCTGAATTACCCCCTCAAAATCCCTTGGCATTGCTGTTCCACTGTCTTCCCTGCTAGACTACCCTTCCAATCAACTCTGGCCAGCCTCTCCCTCGTGTCTTTGTAGTTACTGTTACTCAAAATTATAATACTATTACATCTGATTCTAACTTCTTCCTCAAACTCTCAAACATCTTACAATAGTCAGTGCCATCTCTGGGTTCTTTCACATTACGCTCCCTAATCAAGTCTGTCTCATCACTAGATCCAGAATTGTCTGGTTCCCTAATGGGCTGTACCATAAACTGCTCCAAATATACATCTCATAGACATTCCATGAATTCCTTGTTTTGGGATTGGCAACCAACCTGATTTTTCCCAGTCCACCTCATATTGAAGTCCCCCATGATTATTGTAATTGTGTCTTTCTTTCAAGCCCTTGCTATCCCCTGATTTGTTTTCTTCCCACTTCCTGACTGCTGCTAGGAGGCCTGTGCACAACTCCCATCAGGGTCTTTTATCCCTTTGTAATTCCTCAACTCTACCCACACAGATTCCACACCTTCTGACCCTATATCACTTTTCACTATTGACTCCATTTCATGTCTTACTAACAAGGCACCTCTAGGCGAAAGCGGGGACTGCAGATGCTGGAGCTTAGAGTCAAGAGTGTAGTGTTGGAAAAGCACAGCAGGTCAGGCAGCATCCAAGGAGCAGGAGAATCAACATTTCAGGCAAAAGCCCTTCATCAAGAATGAGGCTGGGAGCCTCGGGGGTGGAGAGATAAATGGGAGAGGGGTGGGGCGACAGGGAAAATAGCTGAGAGTGCAGTAGGTGGATGGAGATGGGGGTAAAGGTGATAGGTGGGAGGGGAGCGTAGAGTGGATAGGTGGGAGGGGAGCGTAGAGTGGATAGGTGGGGTGGAAGGTGGAGCAGGTCATGAGGGCAGTGCTGAGCTGGAAGATTGGAACTAGGATAAGGTGGGGTGAAGGGGAAATGTGGAAACTGGTGAAACTCATATTGATGCCATGGGGTTGGAGAGTCCCGAGGCGGAAGATGAGCCATTGAGTGGTGAGGGAGTGGCGATGAAGAAGGCCCAAGACCTGCATGTCCTCGGTGGAGTGGGAGGGGGAGTTGAAGTGTTTGGCCATGGGGCAGTGGTGTTTGTTGGTGCGGATGTCCCGCAGGTGTTCTCTGAAGCACTCTGCGAGTAGGCGTCCTGTCTCCCCAATATAGAGGAGACTGCATTGGGAGCAACAGATACAGTAAATGACGTGCGGAAGTGCAGGTGAAACTTTGATGGATGTGGAAGACTCCTTTGGGGCCTTGGACGGAGGTGAGGGGGGAGGTGTAGTTGTTGGGGAAGGTGCTGGGAGGGGTCCACGCCTTCCAACAACCCACCCTCCCCTACCAGTACCTTTCCCTGCCATCGCAGGAATTGCAAAACCTGCGCCCACACATCCCTCCTCACCTCTGTCCAAGGCTCCAAAGGAGCCTTCCACATCCATCAAAGTTTCACCTGCACTTCCACATATCATTTACTGTATCTGTTGCTCCCGATGCAGTCTCCTCCACATTGGAGAGACAGGACGCCTTCTCGCAGAGCGCTTTAGAGAACCATCTCCGGGATACCTGCACCAACAAACCCCACCACCCTGTGGCCGAACACTCTAACCCCCCCCCCCCCAATTTCGCTGAGGACATGCAGGTCCTGGGTCTCCTCTATCGCCACCCCCTTACCACCTGATGTCTGGAGGAAGAATGCCTCACTTTCCACCTCTGGACCCTCCAACCCCATGGCATCAATGTGAGTGTCACCAGTTTCCTCATTTACCCTCCCCCCACCTTATCCCAATTCCAACCTTCCAGCTTAGCACCACCCTGGTGACCTGTCCCACCTCTCTCTCTTCCACTTCCATCCCACATATCCACTCCACCCTCCTCTCCGACCTATCACCTTTACGCCCACCTTCATCCATCTATTGCACTCTCAGCTACCTTCCCTGTAGCCTCACCCCTCTCCCATTTATCTCTCCACTCCGAGGCTTCCAAACTCATTCCTGATGAAGAGCTTTTGCCAAAACTTCGATTTTCCTGCCTGTCATTTTTGTCCTTTCAATAGGACATGTATCTTTGGATATTTAGTTCCCAGCCCTGATCTCCTTGCAGGCACGTCTCTGTAATACCCACAGCATTGCACCAGCCAATTCCAATCTATGCTACAAATTCATTTACCTTGTTTTGTATGCTCCGTGCATGCAATTACAACACCCTCAATCCTAAATTGACTGCCCCCACCCCCCATTCATAGTTGTTCCCTTGTCTGCTATGCCTGAAGTTACCAAATTTTGCCTTATTACTTGTTCTGGAAACTTCAAAGCTTGCTGAGCACTCCCCACCTTTTACGTTTTTCAATAATTTCTGTGCAATTTAAGCAACCCCTTCCCACTATTTAGTTTAGTTCTTATTTTCCTCAGTCTTCAGACTGATTGGTATTCTTTGCAACATTATAAGCTTCTTGTTTTAATGCAATACTCTCCTTAACCACTTTAGTAATCCACAGGTGGCTCTTTCTGACTGACTTTTAGTTTTTAATGGAATGTATTTTTATTGGAAGTTTTGAATTGTTTCTTTAAATGTTTCCTCAGTGTTTATTTATTGCCCTACCCTTTAGTCTATTTATCCAATCAACCATAACTACATGATAGACTTTCTAATTCTTGTTTGTGGATAGAGTATCACATTTTGAAATTCAGTTGCATTATGTGACTCTCAGTCCTCCTGCCGCTGGACATTTCTCCTCATTTATTCTTGAGCCTTCATCATATTTTACATCTGTCAGATCTCTTGTTATCCTGAAACAAAAGCAAAGTGTTGTGGAATCTGGTAATTTTAATAAAAGCAAAGTGCTTGAAAAACTCAACAGGTGCTTGGTAGTATTGGGAGAGAGAGAAATTGAGTTATGATTTAGAGTCCAGTATGAGACCTCTTCAGGACATCCCTCCACCTTCTTCAGCTTCTCCAGTCTCTCCATGTTAACTGAAGTTCCTCACTCCTAGTACTATTCTAATAAATCTCCATTGCACCCTCATGAACCTTCCTTCTGAAAAGTAACTCTCAGAAGTGGCCCCAACTCCATCTCTGGTCTAATTATTCCACATCTCTTATTTGTTTAAAGAAAAATGGTTCAGCTGAAAGTATTCATTGTTTTACAATGCAACTTGTTTCCAACTTGTCTGATAAAGCTGGCCATTTCATTTCATCAGGACGATATCACTGATAGGGAAATTAGTTTCCACTAGCTTGTGGTGTTGTAATGGTAATGTAATGGTAATGTTGCCAATGTAATGTGGAATGATTAGGTTCTAACTGGTTGGACAATTAGGTTTAAGCACATAAAGTCAGATCTTTGAAGCTGTTTGTATAACTGTTTCCTACAGAGTACTTGAGATTACAGCCATTGCGAGCTTTGTGTAATGTGAAAACATTTTTTTTATCATGCCTCCATCACAGATTAATCATCTTGTTGTTTCTCTGCTTTTAAGCCACTCTTGTATTGATATTTTAAAATGCAAATTCATAATGATGCAACAAAGTGTTTGGGGAACACCCATTTCTTTGCTGTGAAATTAGATGAACTCTGTTGTGGTGAATCCAGTGGTGGCCTTCTCATCTTCAGTTTCTATGGAATTAATATTCTTGTCATATGCTTTATACAGAGAAAGCAAACTGGCTTTATAGGAAATGTTGTATTTCTCCTTTACCCCATTTTAATTGTAAATAGAGATATGAGTAAGGGAAATTACAAGATATGGGGTTAGAATATCATTTGGTTTGTTTCACTGCTTCTGCTGCAGTTATTTCACAAACCTTTAACTTTTAAGGTGATCTTGATTTAACTGGATGTTGCAGAGTGCAGTGCAAGTAATAAATTGCACACAACATACTTGGAAAAAGCCAATCCTGACCTTGTTCAGAAAAGCTAAACCCCAAAAATGAATAGATGCATTGATTACAACCAATGTATTTGACATTTGTAATATTGGTGAGGAAACCTGCATTTTCTCAATTGTGATGGCCTTCATAGGGGTAAACTGTTTTTTTAAAATGTCTGAATGGTCAATATCTAAACAGCTTGGGAAAAAAATTTGTAGCAATATGCTGAAGTATGAATGTGAGTGGGATTACATTTAGGAAGGATTTACACTAATAGAAAAGCCTATAAAATAGTTTGCATGATGCAATCACTGTCCAGTCACAAGATGGGAAAAATGTCGCATTTGTAAAATCTCCCCAGTTGCGTCAACACCAAGAACTAGTCAGATTGACATCTTAAGTTATTTGTTTGAGATTGTTATTGATTAATAGTCCCTTCAAGTCTTAACGTCTCATTGCATTTTGCATAATTATTAATATTATTGTACTTTAGCTGAATATTTCCAGGTTTATAAATAGTCATTCAGTATTACAGAACTGAATGTTGCTGAAAAAGACACTTTTCTTTCAAAAAGCTGTGAAAGCTTTTTTGTGTTGCACTCATCAGGGTAATTTACAAGAAATTTAAGAGAAAAACTGTATGACAGTATAAATACGGAATAAATATTGGTTTTATTCCCGTCTTTGGTATTTTAAGAGAGGCGATAGTGTAGTGGTAATATCACTAGTAATCAGAACCTCAAGCTAATATTCTGGGGTCCTGGTTTTGAATTCCACCATTGCGATGTGAAATTTGAATTTAATAAAAAATTTTGAATAAACAGCCTACTGCAACCATGCCATTATTGTTGATTTATTTTAAAACCTCATCTGTTTCATTGTGATTGACTCTTAACTGTCCTCTGGGCAAGTAGGGATGGGTAATAAATGCTGACCTAGCCGGTGATGCCCATATCGATCGATCAATGAATAAAAAGAAATCAAAAATTGGCCACCTTCAGCATGCACTCGCTTCACTATCGGCACACAGGAGCAGTAGTGCATACCATCTACAAGATACAATGCAGCAACTCGCCAAGACCTTTTCAACATCACTTATGAAACACAAAAACACTACCACTTTTTTGAAAAAAAGCATGTACTTGGGAACACCTCTACCTCCAGGTTCTTCTCCAAGGCTCATACCATCCTGACTTAGAAATATACCACTGTTTGTTCACTATCACTGGGTCAAAATCCTTCACTTCCCTCCCTTATACCCCAAGGACTTCAATAATTCAATAAGGTGTCTCAGTACCCCTTTCTTCAGGGCATTTAGGGATTGGCAGCATTTACTGGCCTTGTCAGGGGCTGCTCATGTCTATTATATAAAAAGAAAGTTGTGTTCCACAACCTTTATTTATTGAAATTGTGAAACCTGTTTCTTGCCATTGTCCTTGAACTTATCAGCCTGAGAATCTTACAGCTGGAATGTTTTTTCTCTTACTCCTTAATGACCTTATTGCCAATTCTCACATTCATTCATTGATATTGTAGGTAGTTCCACAATTGTAGTGTTACTGATCTGTATTGAGCCAATCTAATCTGTGTTGAAGTTTCATCTCAAATGTTACATCATCCCTCTCTCCCTTTCTTCCTCATGCAATTGTCTAGCTTCCTCTTAACTTATTATATACCATTTGAGTCATCACTCCATGTTCCACATTTGCTGCTGTCTCTGGTAAAGAATTGGATTATTATAGGTGCTTCCTTCAAAACAGGTGTGAAACTGGGTATCCAACTACAGAAAGATCAGAAGAGGACACAAGCTCTTTAGCCTTTTCTGCCATTCTTTATGATCATGGCTGACCAGGACCTCCACACCTCTCGAGCTGCCTTGTTTCCGTAGCTTTTAAAATCTCACTTTTATTTAAAACACAACACAGTTTCTGATTTCCACAGGCAGGTGCCACCTGACATTATCCTTGAATTGATAAGCTTTGATTTTTAAGGATGTGTCCCCTTGTTTTCAGAATTATAGTGCAGGAGAAGGCCATTTGGCCCCTCATGTTGTCACTGGCTCTCGGATTCTGCATAATGACTTAGTGACAGATGTCCTCACTTGCTTCATAATTCAAGATATTATTTATATTTAAATAATGATTTAATTAGCAAATATACTTAGATTGTGTGCAAATCATCTTCATTTTGAAGGTAGCCCATTATTCAGTTGTGATCTCAGTCTATCTTGCCTAGTTTCATTCTTACCCATTTGAAGTTGGCTCTCCCTCAGTTATAAGCTTCATAGAATCATAGTTATTTGTTCTTACTCTCGATGGGTCATTGTTCTTTCTCACTGTCATGTTAAACTGTATGATTCAATGATCACTACCCCCTAAATGCTTCCCTATTGACAATTGATCTGTTTGGTCCACCTCGTTTCTAAGAGCCAGGTCTGGCAGTTTCTCATTTCTTGTTGGACTGGACACACTGTGAGAAGGTGAATACACAACTCCTCCCTTGATACAACTACTGTTCCTGTCTAATTTGGCTAACTAAAGCTAGCTTTCTTCCTTCTCCTCACCCTGTGCCCCTCCTAACCCATATTGTATTGTGCTCGGCATCTTTGTAATTTTCTTGTATGTTTTTCTTTTACATCCTTCCATCTGTTTGGTGGTCTGTGGACTACATTGAACTTTTCAATTGTACCCTTCTTGTTCCTTGGCTGTAGCCACATTGATTCTCTGACATTGAACCATCCTCTTTGTGCAGCACCTATAACTCACCAAACTTCAGGTTGTAGGTTTGCTTGCTGAGCTGGTAGATTTGTTTCCAGGTGTTTCGTCACCACGCTAGGTAACATAATCAATGAGCCTCCGGTGAAGCGCTGGTATTCTGTCCCACTTTCTATTCATGTGTCTTGGTCTGTTAAGGTGGGTGATATAATTTCTGGTTCTCTTTCTCAGAGGTTGGTAAGTGGGGTCCAAATCAATGTGTTTATTGATGGAGTTCCGGTTTGAATGCCAGACCTCTAGGAATTCCCATGTGCATGTCTCCGTTTAGCCTGTCCCAGTTGAAGTGGTGTCCTTCTTCATCTGTATGTGTTGTCCCAGTTGAAGTGGTGTCCTTCTTCATCTGTATATAAGGATGTTAGTGATAGCTAGTCATGTCTTTTGGTGGCTAGTTGGTGTCCGTGTATCCTGGTGGCTAGTTTCCTGCCTCTCTGTTCAGTGTTTGTAACAGTCCTTGTGGGGTATTTTGTAAATGACATTGGTTTTGCTGGTTGTTGATATAGGGTCCTTTAGATTCATCAGTAGCTGTTTGTGCGTTGATAGATTTGTGGGCTACCATGATGCCAAGGGGTCTGAGTAATCTGGTAGTTATCTAGGACAGGCTAAACAGAGACATGTACAGGAATTCCTAGAGGCCTGGAATTCAAACTGGAACTCCATCAATAAACACGTCGATTTGGACCCCATTTACCAACCTCTGAGAATAAGAACCAGAAATTATACCACCCACCTTAACAGACCATGACACATTAAATAGAAAGTGGGACATAAAACCAGAACTTCACCGAAGGCTGAATGATGTTACCGAGCATGGTGACGAAACATCTGAGAACAAACCAACCAGCTCAGTGAGCAAGTTTACAACCTGAACCTCAACTTGAGCTACAAATGTTCTTACCAAACTTATTAATTGTATTCTGTGCTTTCATAGATATGTACATTACCCTGATTTTAGAATATTTTAATATTTTTCTTACCCTGACTATCTATTAATTTACTATTCTCTATTTTATTGCTATCTGTCTCTTCCCGTGATTTATGCACCCTGATATCCTTCTTCAATATTTTCTCCTGGTTCCGAGACTGCTGCAGAGTCAATTTGCAGTCATCCCAACAGCATTGTCATAGAGGAGACGTTAGGAACTATTATTGAAGACATTACAACAGAGCACTTAGTTCTTGGCAATTGGGCCAAGCCGACAATTTAGTCAATCTGTTGGAGGGCTTTGAGGGGATAACCTGGTCGTTTGGATAAAGGGGAGCTGGTGTCATAGACTCAGAAAGCATGTAAACAGTAGAACTCATCCATGCCAACCAAATTTCCCAAAATAAACAGGTCCCATTTGCCTGCTTTTGGCCCAGATCCCTCTAAACCTTTCTTATTTGTGTACCCATCCAAATGCCTTTTAAATGTAACTGTACCTGCATATGCCACTTACTACAGCAGTTCATTCTATATACAAACCACCCTCTTGTGTGTAAGGTTGCCCTAATGCAGAGAAATAAATTTTGAAGTTTTAAAAACAGTTCACATTACAGAACAGGAAGTTCGGGAGGTCTTGGAGAATATAAAGGTGGATGAGTCTCTGGGGCCTGATCTAATGTATCCCAGAGCATTGTGGGAAGTAAGGGAAAAAATTGCAAGACCCCTTGCAGAAATATTTGCATCATTTATAACTATGGGATGAAGTGCTGGATGACTGGAGGGGGCTAATGTAGTGCCTTTGTTTAAGAAAGGTTGTAAGGAGAAACCATGGAACTGGAGACCCATGAGTCTGACTAAAATTGTTGGAGGTGATTATGAAAGATAGGATTGACGGACATTTAGAGAGGCACAAATTGGTGAGGGATAGTTAGCATGGTTTTGTGTAAGGAAAATGGTGTCTCTCAAACTTGATTGAATTTTTTGAGAAAGTTACCAAAAAGATTGAGGGCAGCGCAATATTTACTTGGACATTTAGGAAAGCCTTTGACAAGGTTCCACATGGTAGATTGATCAGTAAAGTTAGGTCACATGGGATTCATGGTGAACTTGTCAATTGGATACAAAATTGGCGTAACAGCAGGAGACAGAGTGATGGTAGTGTGTTGCTCTACGGACAAGAGGCATGTTACAAGTGGTGTTCCACAGGGATTGGTTCTGGGTCCTCTTTTGTTTGTCATTTTTATAAATGATTTGGATGAGAATATAGAAGGCATGGTTTCTAATTTTGTGGATGACACCAAAATTGGTGGCATAGTAGACATTGAAGAAGACTTTCTAAGATTACAAATGGATCTTGGTCAAATGGGTCAATGGGCTGAAAAATGGCAGATGGTGTTCAATTTGATAAATGCGAGCTATTGCGTTTTGTTACAACAAACAAGGGGAGAACTTATACAATTAATGGTAAGGTCTTGAGCAATGTTGTAGAACAGAGGGTCCTGGGGGTATGGTACATAATTGTCTGAAGTTTGCATCAAAGATAGACAGGGTGGTTAAAAAACGCTTGCCTTCATTGCTTAGTCTTTTGAGTTTTGGAGTTGGGATGTTATGTTGTGGTTGTACAGGACATTGGTGAGGCCTGTTCTGGAACTCTGTGTCCTGTTCTGGTCACTCAGTTATAGAAATGGTATTATTAAGCTGGAGAAGGTTCAGAGAGGTTTACCAGAATGTTGCTGGATATGGAATGTTTGAGTTATAAAGAAAGACTGGAACTTTTTTCACTGGAGTGTAGAAGGTTGAGAGTTCACCTGATATAAGTTTATAAAATAATGAGGGGTATAGATAGAGTTAATGGTAGTTGCCTTTTCACTAGGATTCAGGATCTCAAGATTGGGGGCACATTTTTCAGGTAAGAGGAGAGAGACTCAAAAAGACATGAGGGGCAAACTTTGTGACACCGAGTTCCCGTGTGGAATAAACCTCCAGAGGATGTGGGTACTGTTACAACGTTTAAAAGACTACACAAATAGGAAAGGTTTCGAGAGATATGGGTCAGGAGCAGGTAATTAGGACTAGTTCAGTTTGGGATTATGTTTGACGTAGACTGGTTGGATTGAAGGATTTGTTTCCATGCTGTATGACTCTATGACTAACATCCCTTTTAAATCTTTCTTCTCCTCATCTTAAAAATATTCCCCCAAGTTTTGAACTCCCCTACCCTAGGGAAAAGACGTTTGCTATTCACCTTATCTATGCCCTTCCTGATTTTATAAACACCTATAATTCTGTGAAAAAAGTCCCAGCCTATTCAACCTATCCTTAAACTCAAACCCTCCGGTCCCAGTCACATCCTGGTAAATCTTTTCTCACCTTCTCCAATTTAATAATAATCCTCCTGTAGCAGAGCAACAAGTATACAGTGCTCAAAAAGTGGCCTCGTCAATGTCATGCATAACTGCAATATGATACATGAATTTCCAGAAGGCATTTGATAAAGTGCTGTATCAAAAGTTATTGCCGAAAACAAAAGTTCATGATGTAAGGGTTAACATGTTGACAAGAACAGAAAATTGGCTGGCTAACAGGAAGCAGAGAGTAGGTATAAATGGGTCATTTTCAGGCTGACAGATTTGTGTACTATTGGACCAGAGCTGGGACCTCGGCTATTTACGATGTATACAAGTGACGTGGATGAAAGAATTGAAAATATGGTTGCCACACTGATGAAAATGATACATAGAACTATAAGTTGTGAAGAGGACATGAGGCTGCAAAAAAAACAGATAGTTAAGTGAGTGGGCAAAGATAGGAAAATGTGAAATTGTTCATTTTGGCAAGGGCAATAAAAAAGAAACACATAGTGAGAGATTGCAAAGGGATGTGGGTGTCCTTCTGCATAAAATTACAAAGGGTTAGTAGGTGCAGCAAGTAGCTAGAAAACTAACATAATGTTACCATTTACTTAGAGGGGAATTGAATATAAAAGTAGTGCCTTATACTTCATTTATACAGGATACTGTTAAGATCATATCTGGAGTACTGTGCACAGTATCGGTCTCCTTTCATTTTAGAAAAAGGATGAAAGTGCATTGGAAGCAGTTTAGAAAAGGTTTATTTGACTAATAGTTGGAATGACTATAAGACCCGAAGATATAAGAGTAGAATTGAACCACTTGGTCCATCAAGTCTGCTCTGCCATTTGATCGTGGCTGATATGTGTCTCCGCTGTGGAGGTGTTGGTGTTGAACTGAGATGGGCAAAGTCAAAAATCACACAACACCGGATTGTAGTCTAACAGGTTTATTTGAAACTGCAAGCTTTCAGAGTCCCACTCCTCCTTCAGGTAGCCAGTGAGAAAGAATGCTCCTTTCCTGCACAGGACCTCTGGAAGTTAGGCACACCACTGTTTTGCCATTCTCACATTCAGATCACTTAATCTGAAGTATCAACATCCTTTCTCTCATAGCACTCCAACCCCTACTAAGGCCACTGACTCCCATAGCTACCTTCACTATAGCTATTCCCACTTCAGGCCCTGCAAGGATTCCATCCCATTCTCCCAGTTCCTTCACCTATATTGTATCTGTTTGGATGATGACAGTTTCCAAAACAGTGCTGCTGACATGACTTGCTTCTTCCATAACTGTGATTTCCCATTCACTGTGGTTGATAGGGCCCTCAACCATATCTGACCTAACACCTATGCTTGTACCCTTGCCCCTTTCCAGCACTCATAACAGCGTGATCGGGTTCTCATTGTTCTGACTTTTCACCCCACTGGCTTCCCCATTCAAAGGATCATTCTTTGCCATTTCAGACATCCCCTCCCCCAATCCATTTCATGACAACTCTGATGAAGAGTCATCAAGACTCAAAGCCTTAGCTTGTTTTCTCTCCATGGATGCTGCTTGATTGGTTGTGATCTCCAGCATTTTTTGTTTTCAGTTGTAATTAAATGGGATATCACTTACTTTTTGCTGATGATTTGATTTATTGTCACTTGTGCTCTACAATGAACAGTAAAATACAGTGAAAAGCTTCAACTATTACCACAATCCAGCGCTATTCAAATACTTCAGGAATAAAAAGACAAAGGTGAAAGCAAGTCCCATCTTTGCTGTGCCACCACCTCCATGAGTCCTGAGCCTGCTGAACAGCAACCCCTATGCTGGGCCCACCAATGTCGCAGTCGCCACTCTTCACATGCCGCCTGTTTGTCACTGGACCCACCTCGCCAATGTCCTACCTATGCCAGGTCCTGTGTTGGACCCACATTCGCTGCGCAACCAGGAACCCCAACTCCACTGTCACCGTCACTTCGCCAACAACCAGAAGTCCCCACTCTGGGCCTATCACAACCAGGAGCTGCTGCCTCTACTGCACAGATGACCAGGAGTCCATGCTCCATGCCTATCACAACCAGAAGTCTCTGGCACTGCTTCAGCTGTCACCTCACCAACATGTGGAGTCCCTGCTCCGGACCCACCACAACTAGGAGTCCCTGGCTCCACTGCCAGGCTAGGCCGCCAAGAATCCTGCTCTGGCTGCTCCCCTCTGACATTTTATCTCCATTGTCACTGCCGATAGGAAGAAGATGCAGAAAAAGAGAAAGAAAGAGGACAACAAGGGTAAGGAAAGAAGGGACAAAGCAGCTGTTAGGAGCGGACAGGCCTAGGAGCCTGAATGCTGCCTGCCATATTAATGTTTGATCTCGATCATAGAATCCCTATAGTGTGGAAACAGGCCACTTGCCCAACAAGTCCACACCAACCCTCTGAAGAGTAACCCACCCAGACCTATTCCCCTACCCTTATATTCTACATTTACCCCTGACTAATGCAATCGAGGGCCAAAGGGCCTGTACTGCGCTGTATTCTTCTATGTTCTATGTTCTATGTTCTAGAGGGTTATAAGGTTGGGATGGATAAAAGTCATTGAAGTGTTTGATCAACCACAATTATTGTTGTGGTGCTGTTCGCCGAGCTGGGAATTTGTGTTGCAAATGTTTCGTCCCCTGTCTAGGTGACATCCTCAGTGCTTGGGAGCCTCCTGTAAAGTGCTTCTGTGACGTTTCCTCCAGCATTTATAGCCACTATAAATGCCGGAGGAAACATCATAGAAGCGCTTCACAGGAGGCTCCCAAGCACTGAGGATGTCACCTAGACAGGGGACGAAATGTTTGCAACACAAATTCCCAGCTCGGTGAACAGAACCACAATAACGAGCACCCGAGCTACAAATCTTCTCCCAAACTTTGAACAGCTACGGGCGAGAGACGCTAAGACAAGCCAGGAAATGGGAATCCTGCACCAACTGCCTAAGCGCCACATACGAACAACTCCGGTTCCTGCATGAATGCCGAAGCCACTATAAATGCCGGAGGAAACATCACAGAAGCGCTTCACAGGAGGCTCCCAAGCACTGAGGATGTCACCTAGACAGGGGACGAAACGTTTGCAACACAAATTCCCAGCTCGGCGAACAGAATCACAACAACGAGCACCCGAGCTACAAATCTTCTCCCAAACTTTGAACCACAATTATATTGAATAGTGGGGCAGGCCTGTCAGGCTGAATAGCCTCCTCCTGTTCCTTTTGTTCCTAAGGAAGCATTTGAAAATGAGATGTTAAAATTGAGATATTGCTAAACTAGAAGACAGTGTCGGTCAGTGAGCACAGGGTCATAGGAGAATGTGACTTGGTGCAAGTTAAAACATGATTAGCAGAATTTTGGATTACCTCAAGTTTACAGATGATTGCATGACGGAGTCCAATCATGTGCATGCTGTAATAGTAGGGCTTAGAGATAACAAATACAGATTTCTGCAGCAGATGAACTGAGCAAATCTGGAGTTGAGCCAACCTAATCAAATATTCCCTCCCATGTATGTTGAAGGAGAGATTCTGGAACATGTTGAGTACTTTCTGTACTTTTGCAACCAGCACATGTCTTTGCAGAATAGTTGCATGTTGCTACAAGAGTTATTGCATTCCAAAAATTATTAAACGTAAGGTGCTTTGGGGTGTTTTCATGTGGCTGAATGCAGTCGGGTGTTATAATTGCAGTCATTCAGCATTTCCAGATTGTGGTAAAAACAATGACTGTCCTCGGATGCTGCCTGAATTGCTGTGCTCTTCCAGCACCACTGATCTAGAATCTGGTTTCCAGCATCTGCAGTCATTGTTTTTACCTCGTTGATTTTAACCCTACTGCGAATCCTCTTGCAAGGATGCCTGCCTTGAAGAAGTTTCCTCCTCTCTCTACAAGAATCTCAGGGAGTCTCTCTCTCACTGCAACTCCCAGGTCATTTCCTCAGCCCTGAAGCTCTTCAACCATGTCCTGACTCATTTCCAGATTGTGTCCATCGACCAAGCTCTATACAGAACTGTAGCGCAGTGTGATAGAGCCTGACTGAAACTTGACCCTGCTGACTATTACACAGGGTCCTGTCAACGTGCCTGTTGAGAAAGAAGGTTATTAAACAGAAGAGGAAGTGTGTACTTTAATGTAGTATTTGAATTAAACCTCTTCACAGCACTTCAGAGCATCTGTGAAGGTATATTGTGATATATGAGTCATTGAGTGGTTAAACTGGAATTAGTTACATTGTGCTGCGTGTATACGAACACAAATAATCTATGTGCTAGTTAATGTTATGATCAAAATGAGGCATTTTCACTAATGGTCTACAACAAATCAGAGGGGTCTGAAAGAAAACAGTTGGAATTTGTCTAACCCGTTATTATACCTTGCTGCTACCCATGCAGCAAATTGGGAATGTGGGCTTGCCTTGACCACATGGACTGTGGACATTCCAGGAGGCAGCTCATCACCACATTCTTAAGGGCAACATTGGGTGGGCAATAAGTGCTGGCCCAGCCAATGACATCCATATGAAAGAAGTTAAAGAAAAGATTCCGCATTTGTCCAGCAGAGGTTTAAACTTGATTTTTCCATGTACACATTGGTCACTAGATCTTCGTATCTGGATAGGAGTTGGTGTGCTTTCTTTACCAAATTGGAAGACAAGCTAAGACAAGGAAATTTTGGAATGGAATTAGTCTTACGACTTGATACTGGCTTCATTTGTAGCACTTCAGAGCCTTAACTGGATTCTACATATGATGAATATTTTGTATCATTTTGGTAACTCGCCAGATACAGAAACTATGAAATCCATAACCATTACCATCTAGAAGGACAAGGCCAGAAGATGCAGGGGAACACCACTACCTGCAAGATCCCCTCCAAGTCACACACCATCTTGACATGGAAATATATCACTGTTGCTTCACTGTCGTTGTGTTAAAATCCTGCAACTCCCACCCTTATGGGTGTACGTACACAGCAAGGATTGCAATGGTTCAAGAAGGCAACTCATCACCAACTTCTCAATGGCAATTAAGCATGGGCAATAATGTTGGCTTAGCCAGTGAGATGTGCATCCAAACAAATATCCTATATTTTGCAAGTACAAACTATCTTTGTGATGGTTGCTCTGTAGTTGAGTTTGGATTTTTTATGGTATGCCAGTGGGTTTCTACCTGTGCCAAAACATCTGTTGATTTAAGAAGAAATTTCAGTTATCAGTTTTTTAAAAAATGTGATATAAGTATATTCTGTGCCAGTATTTAAAGTTGCTTGTGTAATGTAATTCTGCACTGTGAAAGGTTTCGGTATGATTCAGTATTTGCAATTGAGTTTTTAATAACTGGCACTTAATGGTGTCGGGGCCAGATTTTGTTTTGCTTAGGATAATAGACATGGAGGTTGTGTATTGAAATGAATCCAACCTGTGTTCTTTTACAAATTGTGGAGCTACTAGTGTTGGACTGGGGTGGACAAAATCAGAAGCCACATGACATGAGGTTATAGTCCTACAGCTTTGTTTGAAATTCACCTGACGAAGGAGCAGTGCTCCAAAAGCTTGTGATTTCAAATAAACCTGTTGGACTATAACCTGGTGTCATGTGACTTCTGATTTTGTCTTTTACAATTTGTTGCTACTCACCCATTTTAGTAATTAAGACAATATTGCTGAGCCTTCACTACCCTCTTACTTTATTGTAATTTCTGTTCTGCCACTTCCAAAATTTGGAGTGCTGTTTGTTTTGTATATTTCACAGATAATTGCAATCGAATTTGGGTAGTAGTGAGTGTTTGTTTCTAGATAGTTGAATGCCCGTCAACTTGAATCTTAATTGTTCTTTCTATATCCATTGCATTGCTCACTCACCCAAAACATCTGCAAATGGCAAGATAGAACAAGTACTTTTGTGAAATTTGTTCACCTGAGCTCAATAGCTTTATTTTTCTAATAATTTGTGGTATTTTCATGAAGCACATTCATGCACTGAAAGTTAGTACAGTGTGACTCACACTGAAAAGTTTACTTTGACACATTTTTAACCTGACTACTTAGTCTATGTGCGATATTCAAATAATATCCAAAAATGACAAGCAAGTTCAGCAGGCAGTAGTGGTGAATGGGCAATGTTAAATTAAAGTTGAGAGAGATTTTCAAAATGTACTAAGTACACATCATCATGTTCACTTTGGAAATAGTTCCAAGCTGGAATATTGTGTACCGTTCTGGACCCTACGTTATAAAAGGGATGTGAATGCACATGAAAGAATGCACAGGTGGTTTACAAGAATGGCTCTAGAAATGAGGAACTTCAGTTACAAGGCTAGATTGAAGAAGTTGGGATTGTTCTCCTTGGTGAGAAGGCTAAAAGGGGATCTCTTACTAGAGGTCTAGATGATGTAAATGCAGACAGATCTTCCTGGTGACTGGGGAGTCCAGAACTAGGGGCCCCAGTCTAAGGATATGGGGTGGGCCATTTAGGATTGAGATGAGGAGAAATGTCTTCACCCAGAGAGTGGGGAGCCTGTGGAATTTTCAGCCACAGGAAGATTTTCAAAAAGGAGTTAGATAAAGTCCTTGGAGCTAAAGGGTTCAGAAGATGTAGGGAGGAAGCAGGAACAGAGGACTGAGTGGGATGATCAACCATAATGCTGAATACATGACTACTCCTAATTTCACTGTTTCTATCTGATTGAGATTTTCAAAATTAGGAGAATTTTGGGGTAGAAGTGTTCCGAGGCGAAAATGAGGCGTTCTTCCTCCAGGCATCTCCTTTTCCACCTATCCACTCCACCCTCTCCTCCCTGTGACAGATCACCATCATCTCCTCCCCCACTCACCCATTGTACTCTATGCTACTTTCTCCCCACCCCCACCCTCCTCTAGCTTATCTCTCCACGCTCCAGGCTCACTGCCTTTATTCCTGATGAAGGGCTTTTGCCCGAAACGTCGATTTCGAAACTCCTTGGATGCTGCCTGAACTGCTGTGCTCTTCCAGCACCACTAATCTAGAATCTGGTTTCCAGCATCTGCAGTCATTGTTTTTACCTTATTCAAAGATAAATCTCAGTAATCAGTAATCATGACATGCATCATTCAATATTGCAACCATTTCTTTATTTACAAGTATTAACGTGCGCCACAAGTTCATCCAACTTCCTTTTGAATGTTTAAGCTAATATACTACACAAACAGCTTATTCTAAATGCTTGCGATAAACACAATCTCCTGTCATTTAACCTAGTGTCATATTTGTTTTAATTTATGGTCTTAACCCTTGTTCTTCTTAATATCTCTAATTTTAAATGCATTAAATTCAGCTAATGTTCGTACCAGCCAAGTCAGATACCAAAATGAAATCTGGCTTCTTTGTAATTTGTTTTGCTTTTATTTACCGAGCTGTCCTTTCACTGAAACACAACCACGTAATCCAGCAGATTTGGTTTTACAAATAAAACAGAAGTTTATTACTCGAAACTAATGTATTTGTTTACGTATAACACCCCCACAATTTGGAAGATTTAGAAACACATGCTGGTTAGCTATGATCCAGAATGGTGGGCAGGCTTGAAGGTCTGCATGGTATAATCCTATCCCTGTGTCCCAGATCATTGAGACTAGAGCCAACTGTTTAAATTGAAATACCTAGTGAGGGGAGAGTTGAAGACAACAGTTTTGAGTTGTTAAAATAAAATAAAGTTCTATTTCAGCACTAGTTCTTAGAATTGCGACAATATTTGTAAGTTACAGCAATTGTACTGATTCCTATCCAAATCTATTGTTTCTGTTCGATTTATAAGCTGTGCTTGGGTTATTTTTACTACTGTATGTGTTTAAAATTTCTTTGAACCTGAGAAGTTTTTTGTTTTCCTACATTTGTTAATAAGCATTTGTTTTATTGTTAAAACAAGGAATGCTGTCTTTCAGCCAATTAGATTAGAAATACGGAATCCCTAACAGGGACCTTTTCCGATTATTTCCAGGTTAGGGATTACATACAGAAGAAGACCACACTCTTGACCCAGCCCTACAAGTCGGATATAAAACGAAGAGTGCTCCGATGTGGGGGTGCACTCTCAGTTAGTACCTTATGTCATCTGCAGAGAGGGAGTGCCTTGGGGGATATGGAGAGACACCATAAGATTTGGAATCAGGAGTTAGGGGGAAGAAATCTCATCGGAAACATGGGAGGATATATAGGGGAGTGTAAAGAAAATTTCAGTACGCAATAAGGCACAAGCGATGCAATTGAAGATCCTTCAATTGGCGCCAGAGAGGTTAGCAGAGTTTAAGAAAGTATCTTTCCCAAAATGTCTCAAATGTAAAAACAGTATTGGTACCCTTACACATTGCTTTTGGTCCTGTTAGACAATCCACGGATACTGGTTGCTCAGAGTGAATGAACTGGAGGGGATCCTGGAGGTTAGTGAGGATCCGGTGTCCGTCCTTTTGGGACTACTGAATCTTTCCTCCTTGTCTGAGCACGGGAAGAGGTTATTCAATATTTTTATATACTGTGCGAGGAAGAACATCCTAATGAATTGGATATCAGAAGAGCCTCTAGGTCTTGCAGGGTGGCACAAACTTGTGATGGAGCTCGTCCCTCAAGATTACCTGACAAGTATGGTGCGCCATGGAATGGAGCAATTTTATAAGATTTGGCAGCCCTTTCTAAATTACATGGACATGGATCTGTCAGCAGTACTGATTAGGGCCTTTATATAGCTACGAGGGCTGTATATGGTGGTCGGTGGAGGGGGTTGTTGAGTGAGGGGTGTTGGTTGGTGTGGCAGGTGGGGGAGGCCTAGTTAATACGGGTATAATCACTCTTGCTCCCATGGACGGGAATCTTGATGGAGGTGCAGCTTGTGGAGTAATGTAATATAATACAATGTAGTGTAATTTAGTTTTAGTGGATTGTAACATGTTATTTTATTGTCAGTTTATTTAATTTGAGTTTATGCTAATTTGGTTTAAGTTAAGTAAGTATGAGACGACTGTATCTTGAAGAATAGTAGGCAGTTTATTGTCAACTTAACTGTAATATAAATAGTACGATATTATTTCTACTTTTCTGTACTTTTGTCCTTTTATAACTTTTTTGTTTTTTTTGTAAAAGAGTAAAAAAATGTTTTCAATAAATATGTACATAAAAAAGGAATGCAATATTTCATACTTATGTTTTTATAAATGATACTTTGGTTTTTAAAAAAAACAAATTATGATATAATCAGCCAGCTTCCTATTTGGGGATCTGGCCTGTCTGATACTAACTTCAACTGAACATTACCCTATAACAATCGGAGTCACTCATCTCATGACAACTGTAGAATTTTCAATTTAATGGTCCAGATACAAGTTGTGCATGAGGATCTTGCCAGACTTTGAAGAATTGCGTGGCAAATAGAAGATTCCGTTGAACAATTCCCCAATCCCTGGATCCTCTGAAAGTGTCCATTTAATTCTTGGAATTCCAAGGGCTCCACTGAAATGAAGTGAATAGTTACTCAAGAAATGTTACACTATTAAATGCCTTACCTAACTCCTGAGAAACTATTAAACTGACCACCAAATGTACCCCTCACACTCTCAACCATATCTTACTCCTTGCAGATGGACCTACACTCCAGATCTAACACCCCCACTGGCCTGCATGTGACATCTGCATGAGATTGCCACTCATAGTCATAGAATTATAGAGATATACAGCATGGAAACAGGCCCTTTGGTCCACTCATCCATGCCAACCAGATATCCTACATAAATTTAGCCCCATTTGCCAGCATTTGACCCATATCCCTTTAAACCCATCCTATTCATGTACCCATCCGAATGCATTTTAAATGCTATAATTGTACTAGCCTCTACCACCTCCTCTGGCAGCTTATTCCATTCATGCACCACTTTCTGCATGAAAATGTTTCTCTTTAGGTCCCTTTTATATTTTTTCCCTCTCACCTTGAACCTATGCCCTCTAGTGTTGGAGCCCCCCCACCCCCCCATCCTGGGAAAAGACCTTGCCTATTTACCCTATTCATGTCCATCATGATTTTATAAACCTTTAGCCTTTGACACTCCAGGGAAAACAGCCCCAGGCTATTCAGCCTCACCCTGTAACTCAAACCTTCCAACCCTGGCAACATCCTTGAAAGGGTTCAGAGAAGATTTACAAGTTTCACAATAGGAGGGAGACCAGAATTGCACACAATATTCCAAAAGTGGTCCAACCAGTGTCCTGTACAGTTCCAACATGACCTCCCAACTCTTATACTGGATGCACTGACCAATAAGGGCAAGCATACCTAATGCTTTCTTCCCTATCCTGTCTATCTGCGGCTCCACTTTCAAAGAACAATTAATCTGCACTCCAAGGTCTGTGTTCAGCAACACTCCCAGGACCTTACCATTAAGTATATAAGCCCTGTCCTGATTTGCCTTTCCAAAGTGCAGCACCTCGCATTTATCTAAATTAAACTCCACCTGCCACTCCTTGGTCCGTTGGCCCACTCATGATCTGAAGGCCCTGAGTTCAATCTTGGGGTGGCACGGTGGCTCAGTGCACTGCTGCCTCACAGCACCGGGGTCCCAGGTTCGATTCCAGCCTCAGGTAACTGTCTGTCTGTGTGGAATTTGCACATTCTCCTCCTGTCTGCATGGGTCTCCTCCGGGTGCTCCAGTTTCCACCCACATTCCAAAGATGTGCAGGTCAGGTGAATTGACCATGCTAAATTGCCCGCAGTGTTAGGTGCATTAGTCAGAGGGAAACGGGTCTGGGTGGGTTACTCTTCGGAGGATCAGTGTGGATTAGTTGGGCCGAAGGGCCTGTTTTCACACTGTAGGGAATCTAATCATCTAATCACTTCTTGGAAAATTCAGCCGGTGTTCATAGATTAATGCCTGCTTCTTCGTGAGTTAATTTGTATTTATACATAAATAATAAAATAATGAAATTTTTGGCTTCTATTGTCAAGGGTGGTAAGGGTCTTTGACTTGGCAGTCGTAAGATGGAAACAAAGAGAGGGTGCGTTTTGACTCTTCCAAAATATTACTTGTGTAAAAATAAGTTTTGACTAAAAATGTAATCTTGTATACTCATGTAAAGTCAAGTCTCTTTGGTAGGAGTAAGTCCATACATGTAAGCAGCCTGTCTGTTTTTCATATGAAACATATATGTTTTTAAAGTTGAGGTTAACTCCTCAATGCACTTCAAATACCATTCAGCCAGTTGCAGTCAGAAATCAGCCGCAATATAGTATTGATTGCATTACTGAGAGTGGCGACATTGCTAATCTAGGCTTGACATTTCCTGTGGGATTCCTTGCTAATGTTCCAGTGGCAAGCATGAGCAGAAAAGGAAATCCTGAAGTGACTGGTTTGCATGGAGGAATGTGCTGCGTATTGAAGCACAGCTTTCTGTGCTGATGAAATCTAATGCATTCACGAGTCACTATTCTTGAATTCCCCTCAGCGTATGATTGTTTTTGTTTTAGTTTGCGCTCTGCATTTGGTTGGTGAATTGCGGATTGTTTTTGATGCCTGCTCCTTTTTGTGCTGAACTTTGAACATTTGTAGCCCTCTTCCCCAGTGGGGTTCACTGAAATCCAGAGCGTGGACTTAATTGCGATAAAGGAATGTTGATGGTATATCTGAATCAGAATGATCTGTGACATGGAGGTGGTGATGCTGTAAGCCACCTTTGTCTTTTTTCGGGGACTTGCGTTCCAGGACTGTTGAAGTAAGCCTGTTGTGCTGTTGAATGTTCACTTTTTGCAATGTAACAATTTTAAGATTGTTGTATTTGCCTCAAGGCAGCTGTGGCCTTTGATCCATGTCCTAAATTTGCCTGCTAATAAACTGAATTAGCAAAAGACAATAAACCATTTGGCTTTCCACTTAGCGTTGTGATTTTGGTAAGCTGAGTGGAAGACCATCTGTGCCCATCAGACCATGAAAATCCTCCCACAGTGTCAAATTTGAGCTGTATGATTCGAATGGTGTGCTTTTCACAAGAAAACATTTATTCCTACATCTTTAGAATAGTCTTGATGTTTTTCACATTAATCTGCTGTAGAAGCAATGTTCTTTCCTCAACACCAACAGCTGTTTGTTTGTTCCTGTGTATAAATTAGATTTATGTTACTTTTATGAATAGTTTTAAGGCGAATAAGATTTAAGATGCCATTTACGATAAATGCATCTCAATGAGTGGTTTTCAGAATTTATGGTCAGTTTAAAAGTAAGCATTTTTGTAGATAGTACTGCACAATGGTAAGCATTATGATTTACAATTGCTTAAACTTTACAAGAAAATATTTAAAATTATTTGTTGAAACTTGTCAAAATCAAAAGTGAACTAAAAATGACACCTCTTCCTGAATCTCTCAGAGCGGCAAGGATGAATAATCCAATTTCCTGACAGTGCTGTTTTCTTTGAGTTAGTACTTTGTGGTTTTAAATCATTGCTCCAGAGACCTGAGCACTTAATCCAGACTGGCACTTCAGCTGCAGAACTCAAAAGACTTTGTTTATGTCTTCCCTCTGGAACGGACTTAATAGGTCTCACAGGGCCCTTTTGTGCACCGGTAGTGTCCTTACCTCTGGGCTGAGAGGCCTCTAGCAGTGTGTGATAACCTCTCTGAACAGTTTGATTGGAAAAATAGATCTCATTGTGCTATTGGGTTTGTTTTACTGCTGCTTTTTGGAACTTGCAGTATAGAAATAGGATGATTATCTTTCTTACAGCATTGTCTACTTATCAAAAGTATTTAATTAGTAGCTCCTATCAGCTCTTTTGCTCTTGGAGCTGAACCCAACAAACTGCTGGAACCTTTTTTCTCAGTTCTACTACAGTCCATAAACGTTATTGTAAAAGATGACTGTGAGAACACTATGTAAGTTAATCTAATTAAACCTTATGGTGTAAATGTATCTGAGTTTGAGTATGTTACTTCAAATTTTTCCTTTCTCCTCAAATGTTAGAAAAAAAATATGATTTGGAGATGCCGGTGTTGGACTGGGGTGTACAAAGTTAAAAATCACACAACACCAGGTTATAGTCCAACAGGTTTAATTGGAAGCACACTAGCTTTCGGAGCGACGCTCCTTCATCAGGTGATTGTCTGATGAAGGAGCGTCGCTCTGAAAGCTAGTGTGCTTCCAATTAAACCTGTTGGACTATAACCTGATGTGGTGTGATTTTTAACTTAGAAAAAAATAGGTTTCTTTACATACTTTTTCAAAGGTGGTTGTTTATATGGACTCACAGCAGTTGCTTGGCCATTTAACGTATGGGTTAATGAACTATGCACATGTCATTCAACCTTTATGGGTATTATTGGGATTCCTTTGTATCCACTGTTACAGTGAATAAATATTGCTTGTCTTTATATCTGCCATTTCTTCATTTACTATTAACTCTCCATTCTCATCCTCCAGAGGACCAACACTTGGTTTGTTTTTTTTCCATTTTGGATACTTATAGATAATCTTGCTAATTTTACATTTCTAGCTAGCTACGTCTTGTGCTCCAATGTATTTGTCTGATTAGCCTTTTAACCATTCTCTGATTCTCTCCAGTCATCTCACCTGCCACTCATCTTTACACATTTATACGCAGAATTATCTGCTCTCTGGTCAGTTGGAGAATATGCTGCCAAGAAACTATCTTGAAAGCATTCTGTGAACTTCTCATTCAGGTTATTGTCAATATGATTTTTCTAGGTTAAATGTAGATTAATATCACCCATAATTATAGCTGTCCCTATATCACAAGTACCAAATATTTCTTGTAAAAATTGGCCTAGACCGTGGTTACTGTTTGAAGACCTATACCTCACTCCCACTAGTGACTTCTTTCCCCTACTGTTCCTCATCTCCACCCAAACAGACTGTACATCCTGAGAACAACAAATGCTGGACATCACAGTGGGTCAGGCAGCATCCATGGAGAGAGAACAAGCTCATGTTTCAAATCTAGATGACTCTTCATCAGAGCTGAAGTGTGGACGGAACAGCTTTTTTGTTATAATTGGAGAGGGAGTGGGGCTGGGGTACTGGAATGTGCTGAATCAGAACTATCAACATCTTTTCTTCACCAGCACCCTACATCCAGTATTCCCCCCGGCCCTCAAACTACAGCATAAATGCTGTCTCCTCCAAACTTTACTTCAGCTCTGATGAAGAGTCATCTAGACTCAAAATGCTAGCTTGCCCTCTTTCTATGGATGCTGTCTGACCTGCTGTGATCTCCAGTATTTATTGTTTTCAGTACAGATTCCAGCATTTGTAGTAATTTGTTTCTATAGACTCTATATCTTGACCTTTTGAACAAAGGTCACCTCTAATTGTTGCAGCAATTCCATCTTTGATTAGGCATGTATGTGGCTTCTCCATCTTTACCTAGCTTCTTATTCTCCTTGAATGTCACATACACCTTGTCATCCTGTGGCCACATCTCCGGAATGGCTAGCATATCATAATTATTCACTTGGACTATCAGCTCATTAAGTTTGTTGTGAACATTACAAGCATTGCAAAAGCAAAATACTGAACGCTAAAAGTCTGACATGAGAACAAAAATGCTGGAAGAACTGAGCAGTTCTGACAGCATCTACGGAGAGAAACACAGTTAACATTTCAGGTTGATGATCATTTATCAAAAAAAGGTTTGTAAATCTCTCAACCTTGTATTCTTATACAGAAATTAATATATTAATTTGCTCTCAACATCCTCTTGTAATTATTATGTTCTACATGATTTGTAGCTCTTTTATTCTTTAAGGCAGATAAGGAATACATTTGATAGTTTTTCAAAAGTAAATAGCAAGGAGGGTAGCACATGTCGCGTGTCCAGTTTTCTTTTCCCTCATCTTGTTGATTTTATTCCAGGGTATCTGGCCTTCAAACTCCAAGATGTGATCTGACTAAAACTTCACTGGACATTGCAGGCATTGATCTCACTTACATTGCACGTTAAGCAGGTCAACATTGCCTCTTCAGCTAATTTTTAAAAATTTGTTTGAGGGATTTGTTTGTTCAGTGTCATTTATTGCCCGTCCCTAAATGTCCAGTGGGCAGTTAAGAGTCAACCAATTGTAAAGATACAAGTATGTCATATCGTTACATACTGATGAGGAAGGACACCACTTTGACTGGGAAAACACATCCATCCTAGGACAAGCCAAACAGAGACACGTGCGAGAATTCCTCGAAACATGGCATTACAACTGTAACTCTTCTCAACAAACACATTGACTTGGATCCCATTTACCCCCTAAGAAAAAGAAGAGGAAATGACATCACTGACCCAAGGAAACCTAAACACATAAATAAAAAGCGGGCCATACCACCAGTGCTTCACTGGAGGCTCATTGATGATATTACCTAGTATGGTGACAAAACGACTGAAAACAAACCTTCCAGCTCAGGGAGCAAACTTACATCCAGAACAAATGTTGTTCTGAAAAAGGGTCACTGAAGTCTAACATTTAACTCTATTTTCTTTCACAGATATTGCCAGATATGCTGAGTTTCTCCATCAATTTGTTTTTTTGTTTTAGATCGCCAGCTTTTGCAGTGCTTTGTTTTATTATACTAATAGTAGAGCATGTTAAAAGTTTGTGCTGCTAATATTTTGATGAGTAATTTAGAGGTGGAAGAGAGTAGTAATGGAGAAAATAACAATGCAGCTTGATATCTTTGGAAATGAGTTTCATCTTCGTGTATATGGAGTTGGAGTTATATCACAGTTCAGCCTTAAAATAGTGTAGCACTGAAAGAGGTCATTCGGACCATTGTACTCTGTACTCTGACTCTTTTGGACAGCAACCCATTTTGTCCCTCTCTTGTGCTCTTCAGGGATCATAGAATCCCTACAGTGTGAGAAACTAGGAGCAGGAGTAGACCATTTGGCTCTTTGAGCCTGCTCTGCCATC
Source organism: Chiloscyllium plagiosum (assembly GCF_004010195.1). NCBI lineage: Eukaryota > Metazoa > Chordata > Chondrichthyes > Orectolobiformes > Hemiscylliidae > Chiloscyllium > Chiloscyllium plagiosum. The sequence continues at coordinate 3,154,811 of NC_057713.1, forward strand.
TAATATGATTGTGGCTGACCCTGTATCTCAACACTGTATTCTTACTACTATTTCTTCAATGTCTATAATCTCTAAAATTTTATCAATCTCCTCTTGAATATACTCAGTGACCCTGCCTTCACAGTTTTTGTGGTAGCAAATTCCACAGCTTAACCATCCTCTGAGTGAGTGAAAAAAAATGTAATCTATCCTAATATTTAATTCCCTTTTAAGCCTACCATTAAATTTGTATCCAACACCCTGTCAGGCAATAATTATGATAAAGGTGGAATTGGGTGAAGTACTAAATAACCACCTACTCAGGGTAGAATTATTTAATGGCTAATTCATAGGCTAATGACCATGTTATGCAAAACTGGCATTCAGAAGTAAACATTTAATTGCTTGACAATGCATTTATTGTGCAACATTTGGTTGTATCAGTAAGTTGGTAAAATTTATACAAAAGCAAACTATGACTACTGGAGAGCTGAAATAAAACAGAACTTGCTGGAGGAAGTTAGCCAGTGATACTAGACCTGCTGAGTTTCTCCCACATTTTCTGTTGTTGGTGAAATTTATACCAGTGATTTTAGGCTTCTATGGTAGTTCTAATAACTGAAATTGCTTTAAAACTAATTATTCAGATATGTTTTGTTTCATTTGCTATGATGTAGAGTATGCATTGAATATAGTGCTAAGATTCTAGTAGTTTTTATTTGCATATAATTTTAATGCATTCTTTATAGGAACAACAGTCCTCTGATGAGCTTTGGAGCAAGCTTTGTTAGTTTCTTGGTGAGTAAGTGTTTTGTCCATTCTAATTTGCAAATGTGAACTCATCACTTATTTAGACTTTTCTTTCTTTGCTGTAAGTTCAATATTTATTTAGTTGCAAATCAAACTCCAAGGAACCCTAATTCATTTTGGTGTCTAAGTCTGAACTGGACATTTGTCTACATCAGATATTGCATAACAATCACAATATAAGAGAATTTTAATGTAATATCAAAATGATGAGTCACTGGACTTGAAACATTAACTCTGCCTTCTTCCCTCAGATGCTGCCAGTCCTGCTGAGTTTCTCCAACGATTTCTGTTTTTATTTTGTTGAATATTAGTCTTACAGATAAATGAGTAACATGACAGTGCTTTGTTCATTGGGTAAAGAGTGATGTCATTGGTTTGAAGGAATGCTAAAGGTTTTTCTGGATCTCTCCTTTTGCACTGTCTTGAATCATTGTGATGAGTTATTTTGAACACGTCTCCCAATTACAGACTTACAAGTTCCCCTCATAGCATATGCAGAAAAATTGTGGAATTTTGAGCAGTGTTGAGCACTTTCTGTGATCTTTTATATTGATTTTAAAAACATTGCATCAGTTGGGGACCCTGTCCCAATGGTGAAGTAATTTGAAAATTAACTTTCAGAATCAAGTAACTTTTTAAATTGGGGGCTTGACACTAATTTCGAAGCCAAAATGCTGGAATAATGCTATTTTGGAGAAAGTGAGGACTGCAGATGCTGGAGACCAGAGTTGAAAAATGTGGTGCTGGAAAAACACAGCAGGTCAGGCAGCATCCGAGGAGCAGGAGAATTGACATTTCGGGCATAAGCCCTTCTTCAGGAATCAATAATGCTATTTTGATCAAAAATAGCAAGTGACCGCTTAAAATATCTTGAGGGTTGGTTTTAAAAGCTAAATTAAAAATTGTTTTTAAACTCTGCCAGGTTATTGGGTTCATAGCAGATTGTACATTTCGTGAAATTCAAAAAGGCTTGTGCAGAGGCTTGTGGGGTGGAGTGGCAGAGAGACATTTGTCATAACCAAGCCAGATTTTACAATCTCGTTTGTAATTTCAGACTCTCAAAATGTTAATAGTATTAATTTTCTAGCTTTGCTGACTCAGCGAAGGCATTATCTCTCACATTGTGAGGACTGTGTATTTCTGAGGTGTGCATTTTGTTGCTTAAAAATGTCCTGACTTAGTTCTCATTGTACATTCCTTGTGTCTTTTAATGGGTAATATATTTTATTTATCCAAAATACTAGATTTTACAAGGATGGAAATTGATATATAATGGCCTCCATATGTCCTATTTATTTGATTGTTTGAATAGCTGCCCTGAGGTTTACTTCTTAATGCAATGTAAACAACTAATTGTTGCAAAATTTATGAAATAGGAGTCAAGATACTGAGCACCATTTGTCTAAGATTTAGATCATCTTGTTTGGAATAATACCATTCAGGTAAAGGAATAGCAGGAAAGCACTGTTGCCTTGTATTGGAGACTTAACCTGCAAATTTTCATTGTAGAACAGAAAAATCAGAAGTACATCAGTTCCCATTAGGTTAGCCTTTTACGTAGGCCAGCAAATGTTATCAATGCCATTTTTATAAATACCTCCTTAAGTATTTGTTCATCATATTTTAATACATAGAAAAAAAAAGAAGTAGCCAACAAAACATTATAATTTAGTGCAGCTTTTCAATTGTCTGGTGGGTTAAAAACATAAAACTTGTAGAGTGGGAGTTGCATACTTACATTTCTTTCAAGAGTTAGTTTGAGCCAGCTGTTGTTGCTTTATTTTGATCACCATAGAAAGAAGATGGCCTAGTGGTATTACCACTAGACTATTAATCCAGAAACTCAGTTTATCTTCTGGGGACCTGGGTTCAAATCAAGCCATAGCAGATTGTGGAATTTGAATTTGATGATAATTTGGAATTAAACATATACTGATTACCACAAGACTATTGTCGATTGTCAGAAAAGAAAAACCCCACCTGGTTCACTAATGCTCTTTAGGGAAGAAAACTGCCATCCTTACCTGATCTGGCCTACACATGACTCCAGACCCACAGTAAAGTGGTTGACTCTCAACTGCTCTTTGAAATGGCCTAGCAAGTCACTCAGTTCAGAGGCAATTATGGATAGGCAATAAATGGCCAGCCAATGACGCCTATGTCTCATCTGTGAATATACAAAAGAAGAATAATTTGTGGGTCTACATAAAGCACATAAACTGTGGACATTCAAGGAAGCAGCTCACCAACACCTTTACAAGGGCAATTAGGGATGGGTAATAAATGCTGGCCCAGCCAGCGACACACACGTCGCGTGAATAAATATTTTTAAAGCACCCCATGTTAGAGTCCAAATCCCTGTTCATTGTAAATCTAACATTAATTGGTATTCCAAAACAAAATATGAGCATTTTATTTTAGATTTCAAAATGTCTTCTATCTATAAAGAATCTCTGAAATGAATATAACCATAACTGACTGACTGACAGGGAAAATATTCACTATCCAGGCTAGACTTTGAAATCGGGAAGATTGCCCGATGGTAAAAATCTTCTAAAAGATTAGCATTCAAGGCCATTCCGTTAATTTTCAGGTATTCAAATCTTGGCTCTTAAAAGAAAAGATTGAATATGTAACTTTATTTATAACCTGAAAAGAAGTCAGCCTTTTAAATAAATAAACATAACTGTACTACAGACTAGAAGGGTGAGTAGTGTCCTTTTGGTTTGAGACTTCAAAAGTAAAGATAGTATTTTTCAAATTTCAGAATTAAGTTGAAATATACTTGTATAAGAAAAGGACCAGATATTAGCTTGCTTTTTTTTTAAAAGTTGCCATCCTCCCAGAGGACTATAGAGCTATAAAGAGAGAGACAGCTGGTGGAGACCTTAAACAGAGGGTCACCATGCCACAAGCAAAGGGCAAGATTGAGAAGGCAGGAACTTCAGAGTGACCTTGCCTGGTGTGAGAACTGAACCCACACTATTGGCGTTTGTCTGCTTTAGAATTTGGTCAACCAGCCAACTGAGCTAACTGATTCCCAAGCATATGTTATTACAACATTGAATCACTCTAGTTAAACACTTCCAATTATTGTATAGTTTAATGTTAATTTACTGTATGTTGTTTAATATGTGTTAGCACAATGTAAGCTTCTTTGACTGTTTTAGCTGCACATTTTAATTCTGACATCAATTTTTCAGAACGCTATGATGACCTTTGAAGATGAAAAAATGCAGCTGGCTTGTGATGATTTAAAAAACACTGAGAAGCTGTGTGAAAGTAGTGAAGCAGGTGTAATTGAAACAATCAGGAATAAAATTAAAAAGAATGTGAGTACACTGTCTGAATTGGTAGCGCTATCCAATCTATATCAATTTAAAAAACAATAATAGGGAGAACATTTTCGTCAGTCTTTACATTGCAAGAATATTCTCATTCCAAGTTGTGCAGGAAGAAAGAAACACAACAATTAGCTGTATTTGTCATGACTACTGGAGTGTGCTGTAGAGTATTGTGTGTGACTTTGCTTTTTATCTAGCCCGTGAGAGTAGAGTACTCTAATTTTCTGAGTTTACTCCTGAGAACACATCCCAAAAAATTTATTTTTGTGCTTTATTTGTGCAATTTCTAGCTCATATGCCCACAAAATCCACCCTGCTTTCTTGACCCTGTTGCCGTTAAACTGCAGCTGTTTTGTTTCACTCTTGCCCATTCATAGTTGGGCAATCTTCTGTGATGGCTTCTCATTCCTGCCCTTGTTTCTGGAATTCTCCAAGAATCAATTACTTACCCTTTCTTATTTTGGCATGGAACTGCCTTTCCTTGGTGACTTCAACCAAAAATACTGTGCCAGCTTCTATGTATATCCTAATGACTCCAGCTCCAACGTTTCTTGATCATCCCTCACCACCTTGATATCAGACTAATTCTCCAGTATCCCAATCTAGTTTAAGCTGAAATTTCCTCAAGTTAAGTATTGGGAAGTCTTGGTTAACCTTGACAAAGGTTTCAACCCCACATCCTCTCTGTCAATAAAACTGCCTACTTCATAATAACTTCCCATCTTTATCTCAGTCCGTTGGCCTCTGTTTTTCTCATAGCTTCCAGTCCCACCTTTGAATCATCAGTGAACCTAGATACGTTACTCCCTCTCTCTTTATCTCAGTCATTGATATTGACCTGCAAATGGCCAACGCCTCTACTTTGAACCTTGCAGCTCTAGTTACAGCCTGTGGGTTTGGTTTTAATTCTTGTGTTCTGTTGTTTTGCTTTCGGATGACAACTGCTGATCATTCTGCCATTCATGCCTCCTCTGGACACTTCCTTATTTGACCTACCCATTGGTCTTGCTTTACTGACTCAATATCATGTTAATTTCTGTGTCTTCCACCCATCATAGACCTTTCCTTTTTTGTGCCGTCTTCCCCCATTTCACTTATTATCTATCACACTTCTAACATATAATACAAAAAGTCATCTACCTGAGACATTAATTCCATTGTGTCTCTGCAGGTACTGCCTGATTTGCTAAGTATTGTCATTTATTGTTCTAATTTCCAACATCTGCAGTATTGTGCTTCAGAAATAAGCATATGCTTTGTCTGAGCCAAAGCCATGCCTTGTGCATGAAGTATCTCTGATATCTGCTTCTAACTTTACAGTAGCTTACACTGGTGAAATATGAAAATATTACAATCCATAGAGACACAGAGGTACTTAAACTAATTAAATGAATTTCAAGGTCACAATTGTAGCAGATGCCTTTCCTTTGCTTGAGAAGTGACATCTGGTGGTTTTGTCACTGAGGATGAACTAATGCTGACAATTTATCACTTGCCCTTTCATAGAAAAGAGACTCAGCTTTTCTGATTCTTGTCACCAGATGGAACAGATGGGGCTTCATTCCAATTGCATGCAGATGATTACAAAGGCATTGCAACTTTGAAACAGGTTGTTTCTCTCAGTTGATGTGTGGTGTTTATCCTTATCCTTGAGCCTGGAGACCTGGGTTCAATTCCCACTTGCTCCAGGTGTGTATAATATCTCAAAACTGTGCATTCAAAAAAATTATTCCATGCAGAAGCAACCATGTAATTCTATGTCGTTATTCTGTTCACAAATTCTATTGAGTTCCCTTATCTTCAATCACCTGTTTTGAATTGTTAAGATGCTCTCTGCTTTAATTACTAACTCCAGTTGTGTTTTCTAGCCTCGTGACCCTCTTGCATAATGGAAGTGGAGTCTGTTTTATGTGACAGAACACATAACCCATTGTTAACATTACATTAATACTTCCTGAGCTAAGTAAACACAGTGTTACACCCTTTGAATACAGAAAATGGGCATCATTATCATTGTACCTTTTGGAATATGTTTTAATTGTGAAAGTATCTTGTATTTACTATTGACTTGAATTTCAATGAATAGTTGATAGTTAGGCATAGGTTAGGGCTGATTCGGGACCAAAAGCTGGAGCCTAAATAATGAGACAGAGGACATAGTTAAGGTGATGACTGAGTACTTAGGCAAAATTCTCTTCTTTGGCTGTGACATTATATCGAAAGCAAAGGTATTAGGGAAGTTTAAGGAATAAAACTAGATAAAGGAAATGTATTAAAACATTGGCAGTATTCAGTGTAGAAAAAGATAACTCAATCTGTTTTTTCAGGTTTATTGTGGACAATTAATGGGACAAAATTAATTGATACTTGGAAAAATATCAGCTAATACAACCCAACATGGATTTGTCAAAGGCAAGTTCTGTTTGATTAACTACATTGATTCTTTCTTGAAGTTACAGGGGGGTGGGGTGGATGAAGATAATGAGTTTAGTGTGGTGTTTGTGGACCATCCTTAATAGCCTTGAATCTGTACCATGTGGACTGCAATGGCTAAAGAAAGCGACTCAGCACTACTCCTTAAGAACAATTAGGCATGTGTGAATAAAGAGTATCATGTACTATATTTGTTAGCAAAACTTAAGCCCAAAAGATTAAAGGTGCAATGGGATAAAAAACAGAGAGTACAAACCAATTTTGGTTTAAAAGAGTAGAAAGAAATGTGTAGTCGTTAGCCTCTGAGTTTCTCCTGAGATCGATGTTGGGCTACTGCTCTTTTGTGTAAATGAATTAGGTACATATTGGTATTAGTCCGAAGCTTGCTGATAAAACTAAACTCCTCAACGAAGTAAGCAATAGGGAAGATAGTGATAAACTTCAGGAGGATGTGGGCAGACTGATGAAGTAGTCATGGTGAAATTTTAATTCCGAAGAGTGAGAAGTGACCCAGTTAGTAGGAATTATGAGCAGAAACAAAATGGAGTAATTTTAAAGAGTGCAAGAACTGAGACCTGGAGGATCTTCATAATAACTTCCCATCTTTATCTCAGTCCTTTGGTCCCTTTGTGTTTTTCTCATGTCCTTTAAAGGTGGGATTGTAAGCTAAGTTGAGAAAGCAGTTTGAAAGATGTATGGATATGGTTTTATCAGTGGAGGTGGAGAGAAAAGAAAACAAAAAAAGGTTTCGCTAAACCTTTATAAAACACTCTTTCACTGCATTTGGAGTATTGCTGTCAATTTTCACCCCGCCCTGTATCTATGACTGTCTGCAGCCCCACATGCCTCTGAGATCTTGGTGTTGCTTCACTTTGAGCTTCATGAGCATTCCCTATTTTTAACCATGTTTGATTAATTGAAAATACGTTCAAGGAATGATGATGTCACTGGCAAAGCAAGTGTTTATTGCTCATCTCCAATTGCCCATGAAAAGATCATGTTGAGCTGGCACAGTGATGTTAGAAAGGGGTTTTCCAGGATTTTTATACATACACCAATCGCTCTTGCAGCAGTCATAGAGATGTACAGCGCGGAAATAGACCCTTCGGTCCAACCCATCCATGCCGACGAGATATCCCAACCTAATCTAGTCCCACTTGCCAGCACTTGGCCCGTATCCCTCTAAACCCAATTATTCATATATCTATCCAGATGCCTTTTAAATGTTGCAACTGTACCAGCCTCCACCACTTCTCTTGGCAGCTCATTCCATACAAGCACCACCCTCTGCGTGAAAAAGTTGCCCCCAGGTCTCTTTTAAATCTTTCCCGTCTCATCCTAAACCTATGCCCTCTAGTTCTGGACTCCCCCACCCAGGGAAGAGACTTTGTCTATTTATCTTATCCATTCCTGTCATGATTTTATAAACCTTTATGAGGTCACCCCTCAGCCTCTGACGCTCCAGGGAAAACAACTCCAGCCTGTTCAGCCTCTCCCTATAGCTGAAATCCTCCAACCCCGGCAACATCCTTGTAAGTGTTTTCTGAACCCTTTCAAGTTTCACAACATCTTTCTGATAGGAAGGAGACCAGCATTGCATGCAATATTCCAAAAGTGGCCTAGCCAACATCCTGTACAGCTGTAACATGACCTCCCAACTCCTATTCACAATGCTCTGACCAATAAAGGAAAGCATACCAAACACCTTATTCACTATCCTATCTACCCAGTCAAAAGACAGTCCAGCACAGGAACAGTCTGGGCTGACACATGATGCTTTTCTAAACTAAAAATCTTTTGCCCCCACATCTAATTCCCTGCCTGTTCATATATCTATCAAGATGCCTCTTAAATGTTTGTATTGCTACTGCCTCCACCACCATCCTCCTGTGTGTAAAAAAAAAAGCCTGTCCTTCTTTAAACTTAAGTGTTTTTACCTTCAACCTATGTCCCCTAATAATTGACATTTCTGCCTGGGAAAAAGATTCTGATTATCTATGCGCCTCACAATTTTATAAACTTCTATCAGGTTGCACCCTTTTGACATTCAGATGAAAACAAAGTTTGTTTAATCTCTTCTCATAGCCAGCACTGTCATCCGCTTTCTCCCTCAGTCGACGCAAAACACTCAGAGACACAGTTACGTTTTACCTTCTTCATCTTTGTTCTGGGCCCTGGAAGGAGAAAGAATGATCATCCATGTGCACAGGGACATGAGCTCACGGTCTTCCATAGAAGAGCAGTTTCTCAAATGAACTCTATAGTCATTTTACAGGGAGGAGAATCCAGATAAGGCAACATACATATTAATTGGGTAACCATTACAGTCAGTTTCCTGATGAAGGGCTTTTGCCCGAAACGTCGATTTCGAAGCTCCTTGGATGCTGCCTGAACTGTTGTGCCCTTCCAGCACCACTAATCCAGAATAACCGTTACAATAGGCGAAGAACAACAGTAAAGAATAAACCATCTGCTGTTTCACAATGAATGTTCTTAACCCTGTTAACTGGCTTTACATAATGAATACTTTTCACCTTGTTAACTGACATTGCATACTGAATGCATCCAATATTGTTAAATGGCTCTACATAAAGAATGCTTTTCCACCTTGTTAACCCATTACCCTTGCCTCCAGCACTCCATTGTTAACTGTAAATTCTTATCTGATCTAAGTCATGCTCAGCTGAACCTCTTGTTTTACAAAACTCAGAACTTAACTCTTTCCTGCCTGCTTATACCCTGTACACATTCTCAGCACCCTCAGAACTAGCCAACATCCTGGTAAACAGTTTCTGGACATGTTTCTCCCCCCCCCACTACTACCATCACCACCACCAAGACACTTGTTTCAACGCTCGCAGCTGGCACAAGCAAACCTCCCTGCCAGGTTACTGGTGCCCCTCCAGTTTAGGTGCAACCCCTCCTTGTACAAGATTCTCATACTTGAAGCCCTCCTCCTAAGCCAGTTCTTTAGCCATGTATTTGACTGTACTATTGTCCTACTACCAGCATCACTGGCACATGGCACAGGAAGTAATCCTGAGATTACAACCCATGGAAGTCCTGCTTTTAACTCCTTAAACTCCTTTTGCAGGATCTCATCCCTGTTTCTGCCCATGTCACTTGTACCAATGTGGATCACAACCTCTGGCTGCTCATCCTCCCCTTCAGAATATGCTGTGCTGGCTTAGAGACATCCTTGACCTAGGCAGCAGGGAGGCAATGTACCATCCTGGAGTCTTACTTGCGGCCATAGAAACACCTCTCTGTACCCCTGGCTGTCCCCTATCACTGATGCACACCTACACTTCGACCCTCCCTGCTGTACAACAGTATCCAAAATGGTATATCTGTTTGACAGGGGAGTGGCAGCTGGGGACTCCTGCACTACCTGTCCACACTTATTCATCTTCCTGTTGGTCACCCAATCCTGCTATGCCTGTGTAGCCCTTACTGGGGATGTGACCAGCTCATTAAGTGTGCTATCCACAACATTCTTGGCCCCGTGAATGCTCGGTAGTGAGTCAGTCTACAGCTCCAGGTCCTTTGTGACAAATCAAGAGCTGCAGTTGAACACACTTCCTATACATGCTGGCACCATTGAGACCGGAAGTGTCCTTGATTTCTCACATCACAGCAGGAGTATTCCATGGGGCCAAGTTCTCCTTCCATTTTAAAACTTAATGATTAAATCAACCTTCTCAAATACAGACAATAATCCAGGAACTGATTATACAACCTTACCCATTCATCTCTAGACTCAGGTTTCTCACTCTCATTCTCTGTTCCTAGTGGACTGCGACTACAAAAAGTAACTATATTGTCTCTCACCATCACTACTCACTCAGTCTGTAAACTAGGTTGCTGAGCAGCCAAGCCTAAGTTGTGATGTCACCTCTGGAGCTCCACCCCTGGATTGAGCTCCATTCTGCTGCAGTACACCCCCAGATTTGCTCTCTTTTCCCCTGTTTCTGTTGCTGTCTTTGCTCAGTCTGACCTCAGTCCAGGCCCAGTCCTCGGGTATTTTTACTGGTGTCGCTGCTGCTGTTCAGCCCCGAACTTTGTGTTGCTCATACTGCTAGCTGTTCAGTTATCTAGGAACCAGTCAGAGTTGTTGCCAAATTGATGGCCTTTGGCATCCATAACTGGTGACAATTGCACAAACCAAATGGCTGCTTGTTGTCAGGTACATCTCACAGTGCACACACCAACTGATGCCATGCCATCTTCAAGTATCTTCCCCAAAACTGCTTGACCAAAGCACAGTGAGTTTTATTATCTTGATATTAAGAGTACAGTGATTTCTTCCACTGTCATTTTTAACATAGTTTTTTCCCATTTGGGCTACGAATCAAAAATAAAGGGAATAAAATGATACGGTCATTACATGTTCCTGACTTGGATGTTGCAGATGGTTGGCATGTATTAGAGGGACAGGTGATGAGTAATCTACCACAAAATTCCTAAAATCTGATCTTTTGCTCATGCAGTTCAGTTTTTAGAACGTAGAACAGTACAGTACAGTTCAGGCCCTTCAGCCCTCGATGTTGTTCCAACCTTTTATTCCTACTCAAAGATGGGAATACCCTTTTATTTTACTATCATCCATGTGCCTATCCAAGAGTTGCTTAAATGTATCTGACTCTACTATCACCGCTGGCAGTGCATTCCACGCACCCACCACTCTGTGTAAAGAACCTACCTCTGACATCTGTCCTAAACCTTCCTCCAATCAACTTAAAATTATGTCCCCTTGTGATAGCCATTTCTGCCCATTTTTGATCAATGTTAACCTCTCCTGATTGTGGGGAATTAAGTAATAGTAATGCCATTAAATGTCAAGAGACGGTCATTAGATTTTTCTCTTGTTGGAGATGGTCATTGCATGGCACTTGTCTGGTACGAATGTTACTTGCACTTGGCAGTCCAGGCTTTGGTGTTGTCCTGCTATTGTTACATCATATGTGGACTGCTTCAGTGTATGAGGAGGTGCACACCACAAGATGTGCTGAACATTGTGCAGTTATTAATGAATATTCCCAATTCTGATCTTATGATGGAGGGAAGATCTTTGGAGAAGGTCTTTGAAGAAGCAGCTGTAGATGGTCAGGCAAAGGACAATACCTTAAGGAGCTTTGAAGAGATGTCTTGGACTAAGATGACTGACGTCCACAACTACTACCTGGGAAAGCCTTTAATGGAGGTGCTAAAGCTTATTGGACACAGACACTATCCTGAGAATTTCCACAGTGATGACTGGGGCTGAGATGATTGATACTGAGCTGAAAATGTGTTGCTGGAAAAGCGCAGCAGGTCAGGCAGCATCCAAGGAGCAGGAGAATCGATGTTTCGGGCATGAGCCCTTCTTCATGACCTCCTTCCACCTATCGCATTTCCAACGCCCCTCTCCCAAGTCCCTCCTCCCTACCTTTTATCTTAGCCTGCTGGACACACTTTCCTATTATTTTTACAGCGCCTGAGATGATTGATATCCAATAATTACAGCCATCTTCTCTGTTTTCCGCCTTGTGTCCCATTGACACCAGTTTGGCTTGGTCTCCTTAACGCCTCGATTCTGTCGCTGCTGTCTTGATGCCAAGGACTAGAAATCTTGCTGCCCTGCCCTATGATCTTCTTTGAGCCAAGACACTAATGAGGTGAGGAGTGCAGTGACCTGGCAAAACCACAACTGAGTGCCATTGAACAGGGTAACTGGGAGTGTTGGTTAGCTCAGTTGACTGGATGGCAGGTTTGCAATACAGAGTGATGTCAATAACATGGATTCATGCTGGCTGAGGTTTCCATGAAAGACTCTCCTTCTCAACCTGTCCCTTCACTTAAGGTGTGGTGACCCTCTGGTTAAATCACTACCAGTCATCAGTCTTAATGAGAAACCAGCCCTGTGACCTGGCAACTTTACTCTTACCTTTGCAAATGCTACTTGGTGGCACTGTCAATAACTCCTTGCATAAGTTTACTGATTATTGAGATTAGATTGATAGGTGTAACTGGCTACATTGAATCTATCCTGTTTGTTGTGGGTAGGATATACTCGGGCAATTTGCTATACTTTTGTATTGATTTTTGTGATATAGCTTTCGTTCTGTAGAATTGTATTTCTGTACTCCTTCGCCTTTTCTACTGCTTGTGTATATTCTCTTCCTTTTAAGATTCTTCTTAAATCCTAAAATAGAAACAAAAATAATGCTAGAAATGGCAGTTTCTGTTGTGAGCGAAACAAAGTAAGGTTGTGACTTTACCAAATTCTTATCAGCTTTTTCTTTAAAACCTACCTTTCTGATCAAGGTTTTGGTTATCTGTCCTAATTTCTCCTGTGCATCTTGACAAATTTTATTTAACCCTCATGCTGCTGCAAGTTGAGACAAGAAAACAGGGAGTCTAGTTCCATTCCTGCTGTGTCACTGTTACTTTGCTGCTGTTCATTCCTTCCTTGTATCAGTCTGTGATCATTGCGATTAAAGTTTCCATTCGGTTTGTCTCAAAAAAATGCTCTGTCCGTTTTGTCAATTTGTTGTAAATATGTGTGAAGTCCTCTTTATTATTACAGTACACATGCTCTGTTTCCAATGCCTCTAAATGAGATTGTTGGCTCAAGCCCCAATTTGAGCACACAATCCAAGCTGGCACTGATCTAAAGCACTAAAGGAGGGGCTTAATGTGGATATATGAGATGCTTAATTGAGGGCATAATTGATTCAATGACACTATTCAATGGAAGAGTAGGGGAATTCTTCCACTTTCCTGGCCATTACTCATTCTTTAACCAATTTGTATAAACGAATGCTAGAATAAGTTATCTGGTCATATTTAATTGACTGCCAATTTTGTCTAAATAATAGCAATCTTTTGAATGACTTGTGTCATTCTTGCCTGGCTTCTCAAGTGATTATGAAAGATCACATGTCCCTGTTATAAGGAAGAGCAGGAGAAATCTCTTGCCCATACGTAACATATACCCCTCAGCCAGCAGCTAAAAACCTTGTGAGTAGGAAGTTGCTGGGTCATAGTTAGCTGCCAATGTATTGTAAATTGTAAGGATAAAGGAACAGCGGTATGTACCATCTAGACAATGCACTGTAGAAATTCATCAAGTCTGTTTAAACAGTAACTTCTAAACCCATGACCACCTCCATCTAGAAAGACATGGGTAGCAGATACATGGGAACAGTACCACCTACACGTTTTCCAAACCACTCTCCATTTGACTTAGAAATGTCTTGCCAATTGTTCAATATCAAAATCCTGGAACTCCCTCCCTAACAGCATTGTGGGTCTACATATAGCACATGGACTGCAGATAACTTGCCACCACCTTCTCAAGGATAACCAGGGATGGTTGATAAATGTTGGTCCAGCCAGTCTTGCCCACATTCCACAAATGAATTTTTCAAAAGCATAAAGCGAACACTATAATTTAACATGATCGTGGCTGATCTGCATCTCCCATTGAAGGAGTGTCGCTTTGACAGCTTGTGATTTCAAACAAACCTGTTGGACTATAACCTGGTATTTTGTGATTTTTTTTTTACTTTTTCCATCCAAGTCCAACACCTCCACGCCATACACATATTTCCATATCTGTTACTGCCCTTGGCATCCAACATGAAATTCAGCAGTAATTAATTGGCTGTAAGTTGGATGTTGGACCAATCTGGACATATGATGCAATGCAAATACAGCATTCGTCAAGTGAATGTGTCAGATTTGAACTGCAAGAAATTCACAGGAGTGATGATAGCCGACAACATGTCCTGGACTTCCCATGTAGATGCGACGGTCAAGAAGGCACAACAACACCTGTTCTTCCTCTGGCGGCTCAGAGAATTCAGCATCTCCATAAGGACCCTCCTCACCTTTACAGATGCACCTTGGAAGGCACATTGTCTGGGAGCATAACGGCCTGGTTTGGCTACTGCTCTGCCCAGGACCATAAGAAACTACAGAAAGTTGTATGCACAGCCCAGACACCTCCCATCCGTGGACTCCATTTACACGGCTTGCTGCTGTGGAAAAGCTGCCAACATCATCAAAAACCCATCTAGCCCCTGGTAATGCTCTCCTTACAACCTATTCCGTCAGAAGATACAGAATCTTGAACACACTCATCAGTAGGTTCAAGAACAGCTTCTTCCCTGCCATTAGTAGACTGATGAATGGATTTTCTAACTTCAAATGATGCTGATCTTGCCTAGCACTTGGTGTAACCCATATGTCTTACTCTGTCCAAGATTTCTTTTCACCCTATGATCACCATATATCTTTGCTTACTATGATCTGCCTCTTCTGGTCGCAAACAAAGCTTTTCACTGTACTTAGGTACACATGACAATAAATAAATCAAATCAAATTCTTTTAGAAACATAGAAAATAGGCACAGGAGTGACCTGTTTGTCCCTTTTTGAGTCTGCTTTGCCATTCAGTATGATCATGACTGATTATCCAACTCAGTAGCCGTCTTCTCCCCATATCCTTTGATTCCTTTAGCTCTGCCAATTCAATCATGACTGATAAGTTTCTCAATCCCATTCCCCAGCTTTCTCCCCATAACCCCTGATACTCAGCCTATCTATCTCAGTTTTAAATATACTCATCTAGGCCGTAGTAGATGTTGGGAAGATATTTCCATTGGTAGGAGACACTCGGACCTGAGGGCACAGCCTTCGAGTAAAGGGAAGACCTTTTATAACTGAGATAAGGAGAAACTTCTTTAGCCACAGAAGGCTGTGGAGGCCAGGTAATTCAGTATATTTAAGACTGAGATAGACAGGTTCTTGATACTCAAGAACCTATACTTGCAAAATGTGGGAAAGTGGGTTGAGAAACTTATTAGCCATGATTGAATGGCAAAGCAGACTCGATGGTCTGAATGGCCTAATTTCTGCTCCTGTGTCTTATGATCGAAAGCTAATATCTGCTTGAAAGCATTCAATGTTATGGCTTCACCTTTGTGTGACAGAATGTTCCACAGGCTCACCATTCTCTCTGGGAGAAGAAAAATCTCCATTCCAGATGGTGTACCCCATATCCTTAGACTGTATTTCCTTGCCAGTCACTGGCGTATCCTTCCTCCTTTTACCCTGTCTAGGGTATTTTAGTGAGTCAGTTTTGATTACATTAATGCAACAGGCAGCAATAATTAAGTCTGATTCATTTGTATGTTCAAGATTTTTGCATATTTTGTTCCATATTAAGAACAAGGGATTGTTTTTAGACATATGTTTCCAATCTGGATTATAAAGCACTTTACTCAAACTTTGCTCCATTTTATTGTGAATGAAGGTGTTTTTCTACATTTTATATTGCATCTCAAGTGTTTTGCTGCAATACATTTATCTTCTATTCTGTTGGCATATTTATACTTCAACTGTAGTTATCACAAAAGTCTGCTCAACTTCCTCTGGCAGCTCATTCTATACACTCACTGCCCTCTGTATGAAATTGTTGCCCCTTAGGTCCCTTTTAAATCTTTCCCCTCTCACCCTAAACCTATGTCTCTTAGTTTTGGACTCCCCTGCCCTGGGGAAAAGACCTTGTCTATTTACCTATCTATGCTACTCATGACTATTATAAACCTCTGTAAGGTCCCCTTAGTCATGATGACTGAGGAGTCCAGAACCAGGTGTATGCCAGTTAAGACTGAAAGGGAGAAATACCTTCTCTTGGAGCGTGGTAAACAACATTCGCTCCAAGCTGAGTGTGTGTGCGCACACATGGTGATTGGTGTTGGTACGCTAGTTGCAGCATTGACTTCTGCCTCCTGAAGCCATTTCATGCACAGAACTCTGAGGCCAGTAAGGAAAATTGGATGGAAAGCTGCTGGTGGGAGTGTGAAATTCTATGATGCAGAAGGTGATTGAGGCCAATACATTGAACGTTTTCAAGAAAAAGTTAGATGCAGTATATGTCTTGAGGTTTAATAGATCAAAGGGTATGGGGAGAAAGCAGGACCAGGGTACTGAGTTGGATGATCAGCCATGATCATATTAGATAATGGAGCAGGCTTGAAAGCTTAATCCTGCTGTGTTACTAGATTTCAAAGTTTCTACCACTACCAATGGTGCTTTATATAAAATGCTGAAGGGGAATGATAAGGTGGACATTGAGCAGATGTTCCACCCTTTTGGGATAATCTCAAAGATGTGCAGGTCAGGTAAATTGGCCACGCTAAATTGCCCGTAGTGTTAGGTAGGGGGTAAATGCAGGGGTGTGGGTGGGTTGCGCTTCGGCGGGGCGGTGTGGACTTGTTGAGCCGAAGGGCCTGTTTCCACACTGTAAGTAATCTAATCTAAAAAAGAAGTCATCGATATAGAGGTCGGTTCAAAACTGAGATGAAGAGAAACTACTTCTCTCAAGAGTTGTGAATCTGTGGAACTCACTGCCACAGAGTACAGTGCAGGCAGAATCAATCAACAAATTCAAGACACAAATAGATATGTGTCTGATGATAAGGGGGTAAAGGGCTATGGAGAGTAAGCTGGAAAGTGGAGTTGAGACCAGGATAAGATCAGCCATGATCATGCTAAGTGACGGAGAAGGCTTGAAGGGCTGAATTGCCTACTCCCGCTCCTAATTCCTATTTTCCCATGTTATATGAGAGATGTATAATCTGATTTCATTGATGTTTGTGGGAAATGTAGAGGACAAAAAAAAGAGCATTAGTAGACTGTTTGACCATCAAGCCTAGTCTACCAGTCGGTATGGCAGATGGAGTTTAATGTGAGGTGCTGCATTTTGGAAAGGCAAATCAGGGCAGGATTTATACTCTTAATGATAAGGTCCCGGGGGGTGTTGCTGAACAGACAGACCTTGGAGTGCAGGTTCATAATTCTTTGAAAGTAGAGTCTCAGGTAGATAGGATAGTGAAGAAGGTGGTTCGTATGCTTTCCTTTATTGGTTAGTGCATTGAGTATAGGAGTTGGGAGGTCATATTGCAGCTGTACAGGGCATTGGTTATGTCACTTTTGGAAAATTGTGTGCAATTCTGGTCCCCCTCCAATTGGAAGGGTGTTGTAAAACCTGAAAGAATTCAGAAAAGATTTACAAGGATGTTGCCAGGTGGAGGTTTGAGCTATAGGGAGTGGCTGAATAGGCTAGGGCTGTTTTCCCTGCAGCACCAGAGGCTGAGAGGTGACCTTACAGAGGTTTATAAAATTGAGGGGCATGGAAAGGGTAAACAGACAAGGTCTTTTTCTTGGGTTGGTTGAGTCCAGAACATCAGGGCATGGGTGAGAGGGGAAAGATTTAAAAGGGATCTAAGGAGGTAGCTTTTTCTCACAGGGTGGTATGTGTATGGAATGAGCTGCCAGAGGATATGGTGGAGGCTGGTACAAATAAGACATTTAATAGACATTTGGGTGGGTATATGAATAGGAAGAGTTTAGAGGGATATGGGCCAAGTGCTAGATATATGGGCCAAATGTGATTAGATTAATCTAGGATATCTGGTTGGCATGGACGAGTTGGACCGAAGGGTCTGTTTCCGTGCTGTAAATCTCTATGACTCTATGATTATTGTCCGATCTTTTATCTCAACACCAGATCCCACATATGCCCTCTACCCCTCGATACCTTTAGTGTCTAAAAATCTCTTTTTCTTCAATATTTTCACTAACATGGCCTCTACAGTATTTTGCGATTGAGACTTCAAATAGTTCACCTACCTCTGAGTGAAGAATTTGCTTGTCATCACAGTCTTAAATGGCCTATCCTAAAATTCTGAGACCATGAGTCCCTGTTTTAGACCCCACAACCATTTGCAAGGAAGCATAATCCCAATCTCCATTATGTCCACTTCTATTAGAATTTTGTGTTTCCATGAGAAACCCTCTCATTTTTCTAATCTCCGTTGAATTCAGGCAGGGTTGACCCAATCTCTTCTCATACGCCAATCCTGTCATCCCAGGATTCAGTCTGGTTAACTTGCTGAAATTCTGTGGCAGGTATATCCCTTCTTAGGAAATGAGGCAAAATGCATGCAGTAATGGTCTCACTAAGGTTCTGTAGAGCTGCAGTCAGGCATCTTGTGTTTGTATTCTAATCCCATTGCAGTTAAAACTAATATGCTGTTTTCTTTCCTAACTGTTTTCTGCACCTGCATGTTTGCTTTTAGTGACTAGTGCACAAGAGCACCAAAGCTACTGTTGCACATCAATGTTTCCCAGTCTATCACCTATTAAATTATAATCTGCCATTCTGTTTTTCCCACCGAAGTGGATAACTTCAGACCCATCCACTTTGTACTGTTTTTGATTTGATTTATTGCTGTCACATGTACCTAAGTACAATGAAAAGCTTTGTTGTACAAGCAGGTCATAACATACAAGGACAAACAAACCAAAGGGTGTTTAGACAGAATGAGGCATACAAGGCTACAGCTGCACAGGATGTGCACAAAAGCAAGATGAACATGAGATTTGAAATTAGAGAGGTCCATTCAGCAGTCTAATAACAGCGGGGAAGAACTATTCTTGAACCTGTTAAGTAGGTGTTTTTAAGCTTCTTTATCTTCTGGCTGACTGAAGACATTGGAAGAGATTAAACCGAAGTCTGAAGGATCTTTGATGTTGGCTGCCTTTCTGTGGCAATGAGAAGTGTAGGTGGAGTCCATGGATGGGAGGTTGGCTTGCATGATGGTCTGGGCTGTCTTCACAACTTTGTTCAGTTTCTTCATCCTCTCTTGGGCAGAGCAGTTGCCGTAACAAGCCATGATGCACCCAGATAGAATACTTTCTATGGTGCATTTGTAAAAGTCGGTGAAGGTTCTTCTGGACATGCAGAATATTGTGGGCGGCACGGTGGCACAGTGGTTAGCACTGCTGCCTCACAGCGCCAGAGACCCGGGTTCATTTCCCGCCTCAGGCGACTGACTGTGTGGAGTCTCCCCGTGTCTGCGTGGGTTTCCTCCGGGTGCTCCGGTTTCCTCCCACAGTCCAAAGATGTGCAGGTCAGGTGAATTGGCCATGCTAAATTGCCCGGAGTGTTAGGTAAGGGGTAAATGTAGGGGTATGGGTGGGTTGTGCTTCGGCGGGGCGGTGTGGACTTGTTGGGCCGAAGGGCCTGTTTCCACACTGTAAGTAATCTAATCTAATCTAATCTAATATTCTAAGCCTCTTGAGGAAGAAGAGGTGTTGTTGCATCTTTGTGGGAAGACCAGGACAGATTGTTGGTTATCGTCACTCCTGGGAACTTGATGCTCTCAACCCTCTCCACCTCAGCTCCATTGATGTAGATATAGGGTGTGTCCTCCTCCTTTCTTCCTGAAGTCAAAGGTTAGTTCTTTAGTTTTGCTGACAGTAAGGGAGAGATTGTTATCTTTGCACCAAGCCTGTTATCTCCTTCCTGTATTCTGACTCATCATTGTTTAATATCCGGCCTGCAGTGGTTGTGTTGTCAGTGAACTCGTAGATGGTGCTGGGACAAAATTTGGTCACACAGTCACGAGTGGACAGCGAGTTTGGTGGGGGGGGGGAGGATGCGGTGGCTGAGTATGCATCCTTGTGGGACGCCAGTGTTAAGGATTATCGTGGAGGAAGTGCTGTTGTCTAACTTCAATGTGTCTGTCACATATTTGACAATTCATTTACTTGAATGAATTGCCTTGAAGCTTCTTTACATCCTTCCCATCAATCCCATGTAGTTTTGTTTCATCTACAAATTCCTTTGTGAATAGCTGAAGCCCATCCACTAAACCCTGTGGTATTCTGCCAGTCACCACCTTCCACTTTGGAAAAGGTTCAATTATGCCTGATTTGTTTGCTAACCGATTCTTGGTCTATACCAGTAACTTATCCATATTTCCAAGTACTTTGATTTTGCACTCTAATCTCTCTATCAAAAGTTTTCTAAAAATCCAAATACATCACATCCACTAATTCTCACTTACCAGTTCTACGAGTTAAGTCTTCAAAAAAACTCTAATAGGTTGTTGAACATGATTTCTCTTTGATAAATCCATGTTGACTTTGTATAATTCTGTTGGTACTTTCTCAATGTTGTGTTATTGCAAGCGTTATCTAGCATGATTCATACTATTGATGCTAGGCTAATTGATTTTGTAATTTTGAGACTTCCCCATTCCTCATTTTTAAATAGCAGGGTTGCATATGCCATCCTTTAATTGCCGGGTCAGTTCCAAAATCCATAGAATTTAAAAGACGACAATCAATGCATTCACTATTTCCATGGCTTCTTCCTTTAGTACCCTAAGATGCAGATTATTAGGCACTGGGGGATGTATTAGTTTTCAGTCCCATTAATTACTCAGCATTACTCTTGTTGTAATTTATTTAAATTCCTCAGCCTTCCTGAGAATTTATTTGGTTGTCTTCCATGAAGACAACTGAATCAGTTCTTTATTATTCTGCTGTTTCTTTGCTATCCATTTTATCATTGATGGCCAAGTGGCATTATTGCTGGTTCATTAATCCAGAGACCCAGATAGTGTTTTTGGGATCTGGGTTCAGATCCTGCCATGGCAGTTTGTGAAATTTGAATTCAATTAGAATCTGGATTTAAGTGACTAATGATGACTATGCAACCATTGTTGACTGTCAGAAAAAGCCATCTGATTCACTGACTTCCTTTAGGGAATCTAACTGCTGTCCTTACCTGGTCTACACGTGATTCCAGACCTGCAGCAATGTGGTTGACTCTTAACTGCCGAGAAGTGAAGGAGGAGGCAAGGAAACAGATTTGAGGCCCAGTGTAAATTGGTTGTTTGTTCAGATGAAAAAGAAATAGAGATATAAAATATAAAATAAAATTGGTGGGACAGATTGGATGGCAAAACAAATGAAGATGTAAGGTAAAAGGAGATGATAATAGTACAAGTAAAGAAACACAAGATATGTCTAGAGGAGGTGTCAGTAGAAATAATAATAATCTCTTCTATCCAAAACTTGGGTGCATTGGTTGTGATTTCAAATTGTTGAACTCATTAAATGCAAAAATCTGTAAAGTGCTTAGCTGAAACACTAACTTCTGCTAAGCTTCCTTGAAACAGTGATGGAGCCCACAAACAGGAAATTGGGGTGAGAATTAAGATGAAAGGCAATCTGGAAGGTTTAGTCCTGTTTGTTGACTGAATGATTTAATAAATCAATCCCCCCAACCCACATTAGGACTCGTCAGTGCAAAGGAAATCACATTGTGGGAAGCAAACTTCGTATTGTTATGGAGATGTGTTACCGAAAATATTAATTTATGCTGCCACAGGCTGGATGTATCGATTCATTAAATTATAAAACTATTGTTTGGGTGTGTGTCTCTTCAGCTTTACAAAGCAGAGGACATTGTCTGCAGCAGCAAAAACATTGCATTTGCAATGAGCTGAAGTTGTTGTGGAGAGACTTGAATTCACCTTCTGTGGAAAGTGACTTCAGTTATAGACAGCACTTGGACAATCTGTGAACAATTTAAGACTGCAGAATTTGCATTTGTGAGATTTTTGCAATGAAATGAGTTAATTATTTAAGAACTTTTTGTTGATGAGGTGATGGCCTAGTGGTATTATCACTGGACTGTTAATCTAGTGACCCAAGTAATGTTATGGGAATCTGGGTTTGAATCCTGCACTAGCAGATTGTGGAATTTGAATTCAATTTTTTTTAAAATCTGGAATTAAGAGTCTAATGAACACAATTCCATTGTTGATTGTCAGAAAAACCCTTCTGGTTCACTAATGTCCTTTTAGGGAAAAAAATTACCTTCCTTACCTGGTCTGGTTCATACATGACTCCAGATCCACAGCAATGTGGCTGACTCTTAAATACCAGATGACAGTGGAGTAGCAGGGCTACGCGTGGGCTCCTGAGAAAGTCCGGGGCTCGTCTGCTCCTATCTGCTTGCTTTCTTTTTCTTCCTTTTTTACTTTTGCTCTTTTTCTTTTTTGCTGTTTCGTTTTCTTGTTTTTCTTTCCTTTAAAGCCTTTGGCAGCGGGTTAATCAGCGGCATCGGCACAAGGGCAGATTCCCGTCACTCTGACGCAGTGAACACCATTGCTCCCAGCGATTGGAAGCGGTGGCAACAGCAAGGATATGGCTCCTCCCATCGTTTTGGGGCCAGTGGTGGCAATAGTAAAGCTGCTCCAACGAGCGAAGATGGTGGCAGCAAAAACATGGCTCCTCCCAGCACTTGATGTGAGACTTGTAAGCCGACCAAGACTTCAGGCCGTTACTAGGCCTGGATATCTGCATTAGTGGTTCCAAACACCTTTTATAGCAATAAGACTTAGACTTTAAGGTGTGGATGTTTTGCTTACCTTTTGGCTTTCTTTTATTTCTGTTGTTGATTTTTTTAAAAAAAAGTTCTGGTTTTGTAACCAAGATGGCAGCGGAGAATGACGACTTCATACACTTTTCACTGTACTCATTTATTTCTATACTTGAGTGCACGTGACAATAAAAATCTAATTCTAATTCAAACTGCTCTCTGGTGATTAGGGAAGGACAACAAATGTTGGTCCAGCCAGCAACATCCTCATCCCATGAATAAATAAAAAAGACTTAAAGAACTTGATTGACTTGTTTATCGTACTGAGCTATATTGTCTAATTTTTAATTGGGATTATAATCTTTCTTTTTAAATTCAAGCTTTGTCATGTCTAGTGGAGGAGTGGGACTAGGAGAAGAATTAGTCCAACCTTCTGAAGTGAAACAGTATACTAACTTGAAAGAATTTGGATGTGAGCATAAGAGGTATAGTTATTAAGTTTTCAGGTGACACTAAAATTGGAGGTGTAGTGGACAGCGAAGAAGGTTACCTCCGATTACAACGGGATCTTGATTAGATGGGCTGAGAAGTGGCAGATGGAGTTTAATTCAGATAAATGCGAGGTGCTGCATTTTGGGAAAGCAAATCTTATCAGGACTTATACACTGAATGGTAAAGTCCTAGGGAATGTTGCTGAACAAAGAGACCTTGGAGTACAGGATCATAGCTCCTTGAAAGTGGAGTCCCACGTAGATAGGATACTGAAGGTGGCATTTGGTATACATTCCTTTATTGGTCAGAGTATTGAGTACAGGAGTTGGGAGGTCATGTTGCGGCTGTACAGGACATTGGTTAAGCCACTGCTGGAATATTGCATGCAGTTCTGGTCTCCTTTCTATTGGAAAGATGTTGTGAAACTTGAAAGGGTTCAGAAAAGATTTACAAGGATGTTGCCAGGGTTGGAGGATTTGAGCTGGAGGGAGAGGCTGAATAAGCTGGGGCTGTTTTCTCTGGAGCATCGGCGACTAAGGGGTGACCTTATGGAGGTTTATAAAATCATGAGGGGCATGGATAGGATAATTAGCTAAAGTCTTTTCCCTGGTGTGGGGGAGTCCAGACCTAGAGGGCATAGGTTTAGTGAGAGAGGAGAAAGATGTAAGAGAGACCTAAGGGGCAACTGTTTCACACAGAGGATGGTGCGTGTGTGGAATGAGCTGCTGGAGGCTAGTACAATTGCAACATTTAAAAGGCATCTGGATGGGTATCTGAATGGGAAGGGTTTGGAGGGATATAGGCTGGGTGCTGGCAGGTGGGACTAGATTGAGTTAGGATATCTGATCGGCATGGACGGGTTGGACCGAGGGGTCTGTTTCCGTGCTGTACATCTCAATTACTCTATAATTACAAGTAATTAATAGTTAAATTTGGAAGGAGTGTTTTGTGCCTTGGACTGTATGAAGGAAGGAGGTGAAAGAACTGGTGTTGCATCTGTGATGTAGGGGATGGTTCTGTATGATGGGATGATTTCCAGAATGGACAAAGGCTTATTCCCGGTCCATTTGGAATCCTGGGGGTGGGGAATCAGGAAGAACTTTGGTGGTTGTATCATGTTGGAACTGCAGAAATGGTAGGGCTAAGTTGTTGAAAGTGCATTTTACAAGATGCTGAGAATACTTTGCTTATCAGATCGTGTGCCAGCTCAAACAGACTAACTGGCTTCATAGGTTACAACAGTTCAACTGCTTCTCCATGTTAAAAATGCAAGCCACAAGATATCATTTCAGGGTCCTTGGCCCAATTCTCAGTTACTTCATCAATGACTTTCCCACCACCTTAAAGTTCGGAGGTGGGATGTGCAAATATCTGTGAAGAATGTTCCGCGCCATTCTAGACCTCTCAGATACTGAAGAAGTCCATGCCCAATTGCAGCAAGGCCTGGAATAACCTTCAGGCTTGGGGATGATAAGTGGCAAGTAATATTTGTGCCCAAACAGACTAGGTAATGACCATATCCAAAGGAGACATTCCAACCATCATACATAACATTCAGTGGCATTACCATCACTGAATTCCCACGATCAACATCCTGGGGGTTACCATTAACCAAAACTAAGTGCAGATGAATACTTTATTCTGCCCTTTTCGTCCTTCATCCCTCTCCCATGTTTGTCATTGAGAGGCTTATTTATTCTATTTATACATTAACAATCTAATGAGTGTCAGTTGATGCTATTAGCAGTTTAGCATCCCACCAGGTCAGAGTTGCTGATTATCTGCAACCCTTCTATTTGCAGAAGGATATGATAAGCCAATAAAGTAAACATTCCACAAGCACCCATATTTAATATGTATGGGCCACAAAAAGTTAAACTCCTTGAGAAATACTGAACAAGGCGAGCAATGATTATACGTTTCTTTAAAGATAGATGGGAGCGCAGTGAGTCTACTGATTGAATCTTATTTTGTTCGTGCTGCCATGTCAATATGCCTGATATTGGATTGGATATCTTTGTTCGAGTTTATTAAGATTGATTTGAAATTGGAAAGAGTAGCAATCTAGTTAAAATGACTAAAATCCAAATGTAAAGGAAATCCAGCATCTATTGGACCTTTGCCAAATATAGCTATCGGTGTGGCATAATGAACCGTTAGAATCACTGTCTCAACCAATTGAAGATCTGAAATGAATTGAATGGTGGAGAACACGCCATTTGATCAGATGCAAATATCCCACTGGATGTTGACACAGCTTCCAAAGAGCTGAATACTCAATGCTGAGGATGTGTAGATTCTTGAGGTGAAATTGTTGCCACTAAGCCTAGTAGCATTTCACAGTAATAGGGATATAAAATTTCATTATCTTTAATATCACACATTTATAATTTGAGAATTTTTGTATTGTCTATCATGGTTGTGAACTTTTCATTTGTTAGCTCATTTGAAAACCAGTATGAATTTCACTTTGTGGTAGGACATTCTCTGTTCTTATAGCACTATTCTTCTTTAACGTACAAAAGTAGTCTTTGTTTCTGCCTTCAGCCTCTTGCTGCTGACCTTTAAGTTTATGCTTACACCAACTGATAAAAATAGTTTCTCCTAATTACTCGTCAAAGCATCATCTTGTCCTTCAGTGCCCTAGTGAAAAAAGCTCATCTTCTGAAGTGTATCCTAAACCTCTTATAACTAAATGAAATGATCTCCTCTTATCCCTGCATTACATCTATTAAATTTCTTCACCCACAGTATAAATGCTGCAGCTTTCTTACAGAAGGGCAACCACAACTCGACAATTCTGTTTCAAACTGCCTTTGAATAAGTTATTTATACTTGATTCAAAGTTGGTTTCCTGTTCAAAAATGAATTACCTTATGTTTTGAATTAAGCAATGTAATTTAAATAGAAATTTAGTGGCTCTAAAATTTTATATTATAGATGCAACTTTAGAATTTGAGAGCGTCCATGAAAAATACTTTTCTTTTTATATTATTTGCAAAACCAAAGATCTGATTTGATTTATTTATTATATAAACTTATCCCTGTCTTTGCCTCATCTCGTTTGCTGAACCTCTGCTGTTTGTCATGCATTGAGTTTCTTTCTGCCAGACATCCCACTTTGCATAAGCTTGAGCTCATCCAAACATTTGCTGCACTTGTACCAAGTTCATTTCATCCAACATCCCAGTGCTTGCCAGGTTTGTACATTGGCTTCCAGTCCAACATTTATTTGCTTCTTTAAAAAAACCTCATTTTTATTTTCAAATCCACTTATGACCTCATCTCTATTAGTGTAATTTTTTCCAGCCCCAGAGACCTCTGTATTAATCAAATCCATGCTTTTCATCATTCCATCGCTAGCAGCTCTAGTCCATAAATCCTGGAATTCCTTTTCTACGCCTCTGACTCTCTACTTCATCCTTGTCATTTAAGACATCCCACAGGACTCAGCACCTTGACCAAGCTTTGAGTAACTTGGTTTAAAATTTTGTTAACTCTTCTGTTTACTATGTTAAATACATTACATTAATGCAAGTTATTGTAAAAGTTAGTGCTGAGGAATTCAAATTATTAAGCTGTACAGTTTAAGAATCTATAGGATCCCTTTCTACCTCATCATTGAAACCTTTTGCTATAAAACTTCAAATATCCATATTTGTATAGATCTTTGGGAGAATGACCATTTTAACATTCTGATGTATTACTTTGATCCCCGGAGTGCAGTATTTTACACAATTTGGACCAAGTCCTAGTCAATGCCTTTAAATCCAACGTAACATTATGACTACAAATCCACTATGGTTAATTACAGGAAGAGATCATTACTAAAATTGAATGAGAGATATGAGCTGTTTCCTGGCATATTTTGTGCTTTTGGAATTTGCCAAATTCTACAGTTTCCTAAACATATTACTCAAATAACTAATTTTTCGTACCAAAGGCCTTGTATCTGAACCAGTTGTAGCACAATAGATGTTCCATCTGAATTCTCCTTATTAATAAGTTTAATTTTGCTACTCCTGCTTATTAAGGACAAGATTTTATTGAAAAAAAATAGTCTATCAATAGTTGCAAACACAAAGTAATTTCATAACAGAAGAACGAATATCACAGGCTATTGTGAATTCTCGAGGTTTATTGGAGGCAACGCTTGATCGACCATCAATCTTTGTGTATTTCTTGCCATGGGTCTCAGTTGTGTTTCTCAAATAGCAAAGTTATCTGACCATTGGAGAAGACCAAAGCTGACCATAATTGAGCTCTTGAAACTTGTTACACCATGTTAAAATTATTTTTTTTCCCTTTTGCTGAACAGATTGATATGCAGAGGCCTAGTGCATTGGATGTTGACAGACTCCAAAGACAAATCATCATTGCAGACTGTCAGGTCTATCTTGCTGTACTTTCCTTTGTAAAGCAGGAGCTTTCTGGTATGTTGTCATTTTAGGTTAAGATTATTATTTAAATTTTTCTGTATTGAAAGTGTAATGTAAGGTGTGTGATTTCTACATTTTTGATATCATTTATTTTTGTATTTGGAGCATGAGATAGTGGCATGTGGGTTTTGGTTTGTATCCATGAAGGAGTTTAACTCCTAAACCTTTCTGAAGTCATGGTTTTGGATGTGGGTTTGCCCGTTGAGCTGGAAGGTTCATTTTCAGACGTTTCGTCACCCTACTAGGTAACATCTTTGGTGAGTCTCCAGGTGAAGCACTGCTGCTGATTCCTGCTCTCTATTTATATGTTTGGGTTTCTTTGGGTTGGTGATGTCATTTCTTGTGGTGAAGTTATTTCCTGTTCTTTTTCTCAGGGGGTGGTAAATGGGGTCTAACTCGATGTGTTTGTTGATAGAGTTCCGGTTGGAATGCCATGCTTCTAGAAATTCTCATGTGTGTCTCTGTTTGGCTTGTTCTAGGGTGGATGTGTTGTCCCAGTCAAAGTGGTGTCCTTCCTTATCTGTATGTAAGGATATTAGTGAGAGAGGGTCATGTCATTTTGTGGTTAGTTGATGTTCATGTATCCTGGTGGCTAGTTTTCTGCCTGTTTGTCCAATGTAGTGTTTGTTACAGCCTTTGCACGGTATTTTGTAAATGACATTAGTTTTGCTTGTTGTCTGTATAGGGCCTTTCAAGTTCATTAGCTGCTGTTTCAATGTGTTGGTGGTCTGAGTAGTCTGGCAATCATTTCCGAGATGCCTTTGATGAAGGGGAGAGTGGCTAGGGATTTTGGACCTGTCTTGTCTGCTTGTTTGGGTTTGTTGCTGAGAAATCTGCGGACTGTGTTCATTGGGTTCCCATTCTTTTTGAATACACGGTATAGGTGATTTTCCTCTGCTCTGCGTAGTTCCTCTTGGCTCGTTGAAATAATGTTCTGATGCAACTTCGTTTGTGGCTGTTGGGATGATTGCTTCTGTATTTGGTCTGTATGTGTTGTTTTCCTGTAGTCACTGGTTTGAAGTTCCCCATTGGCTGTTTGCTGTACTGTGACATTTAGGAATGGCAGTTTGTTGTTGTTTTCCTCCTCTTTAGTGAATTTTATGCCAATAAGGGTATTATTGATGGTCTTGAAGGTTTCCTCTAATTTGTTTCGTTTAGTGATGACAAAGGTGCCATCCACGTAGCAGACCCAGAGTTTTGATTGGATGGTTGGCAGAGCTATTTGTTCGAGTCTCTGCATTACTGCATCTGCTAAGAATCCTGATATCGGAAATCCAATGGATGTTCCGTTGGTTTCTCTGTAGGTTTGGTTGTTAAAGGTGAAGTGTGTGGTTAGGCATAGGTCCACTAGCTTGATGATGCTGCCCTTGCTAATGAAGTTAGTGGTGTTTGGTGTATGTGTCTTTGGTCTTCTAATAGTGTGGTCAGTGTTTCCAGGCCAGGTTAATGTTGATTGATGTAAACAGGGCTGTTACACCAAAGAAGACCATTATTTCATCCTCTTCTTTCTTGGTGTCTTTGGTCTTCAGGAACTCTTAGGTGGAGTGGATGAATTGGTGTGAGTCTTCTACTAAGTGTTTTAGTCTTTGGTCTGGCTCCTTGGCCAATCTGAAAGTCGGTGTTCCAGTTAGCGAGACTATGGGTCTGAGGGGGGGGGCTCCTGGTTTGTGAATTTTGGATAATCTGTAGAAGCGTGGTGTGTTGGATCTGCCTGGTTTCATTTTTTGGAAGTCGGTCTTATTGATTTCTCCAGATTTCTGAAGTTTCTATACAGACAACAAGCAAAACTAGTGTCATTTACAAAATATCATGCAAGGACTGTAACAAACACTACATTGGACAAACAGGCAGAAAACTAGCCACCAGGATACATGAACATCAACTAACCACAAAATGACATGACCCTCTCTCACTAGTATCCTTACATACAGATAAGGAAGGACACCACTTCGACTGAGACAACACATCCATCCTAGGACAAGCCAAACAGAGACACACATGAGAATTCCTAGAAGCATGGCATTCCAACCAGAACTCTATCAACAAACACATCGAGTTAGACCCCATCTACCACCCCCTGAGAAAAAGAACAGGAAATGACATCACCACAAAAAATGACATCACCAACCCAAAAAAATCCATATAAACAGCAGCAGTGCTTCACCCAGAGGCCCATTGAAGATATTACCTAGTAGGGTGACGAAACGTCTGGAAATGAACCTTGCAGCTCAGCAAGCAAAGCTACATTCAGAACCTCAACCTGAGCTACAAATCTTCTCAAAACTCGCGAAGTCATGGTTTTTAAAGAAAAATATTGAGAGATGATGTTCTTGGAGGCTATTGGGAATTTGTTTATATTGAGAGAGTTTATGACTGAACAAAGTAAACATTGTAGTGTATTAGGCTTAGGAAGGATGTGGAAATGTTTTGTTTTTGGCTTGGGGAACGTTCCATAGCTTGAAAAAGACCTATAGTTTCAGTTCAGTTTTCTGAAGTCTAGTTGAAGCTGACAAAAAAGGTAAAGAACTGAAGGGGCTGGAAATGAGAAACAAAAATAACAATTACTGGAAAGAATTCGGCAATGGGGAGGCGATGGCCGAGTGACATTAACACTGAACTGTTATTTCAAAAACCCAGATAATGTTCTGGGTACACAGGTTTGAATCCCGCCACGGCAGATGGTGGAATTTGAATTCAAGAAAATTCTGGAATTAAAAATCTAATAATGACCATGCTTCCATTGTCAATTGTCAGAAAAACCCATCTGGTTCATTAATGTCCTTTAGGGAAGGAAATTACTATCCTTACCTGGTCTGGCCTACATGTGACTCCAGACCCATAGCAATATGGTTGACTCTGAACTGCCTTCTGGACAGTTAGGGTTGGGCAATTAAATGCCAGAGACACCTAAATCCCGTGAATGAATAAATTTAAAAAAAACTCTGGAAGCACCTGTGAAGAGAAAGCAGAGTCACTGTTGGGGTCCAGTGACCCTTCTTCAGAACTGTTGTGTATCTGTTTTTTGTTCAAGTGGGAGCTGGATGTGTCAAGTAATTTCTCCTGAAGAAGGCAACATGGGGCTCAGTGGTTAGCACTGCCGACTCACAGCACCAGTGACCCCAGTTTGATTCTACCCTCTGGTGACGATCAGTGTGGAGTTTTCACATTCTCGCTGTGTTTGAATGGGTTTCCTCCAGGTGCTCTAGTTTCCTATCACTATCCAAAAATGTGCAGATTAGGTGCATTGGCCATGCTAGATTGCCCTTAGTGTCCTGGGATGTGAATTAGCCATGGGAAATGCAGGGTTTTGGGAATAGGATAGGTAGGTGGTTCTGGGTGAGGTGCTCTTTAGAGGGTTGGTGTGGACTTGATAGGCCAAATGGCCTGCTTCCACACTGTATGAATTCTATGAATCTATGATTGTTTAGAATGGTTGAGAAATATGTTGCCTAATTATAAGAAATTTAGTTTGGAAGTTCTTGTATTTGGTTAAATTCCTGAATGGATTATTTGAAGCTGAGCAAGTCTAAGCTCAGCTGTACGAAGATTCAAGAAAGAGGCTATATAATTCTTGAGGCTGGGAGTTGAAACAGCAATTCAGTTGAGCTCTAAGGATGTGGTTAAAAAGGAATTCTCTCTGCTGTGACTACTGCAAAGGAGTGCATATAGAATTGATGGGATTGTGTTTTACTGTGCATTTGGAAATCTTGAAACTTAATTTGTATGAAAACAGTTTGACTTGTTCTGTTTTGATTTTATTTCTTTCACATAAGAAACTTCTCTCTCATTGTTAAAACTAAATCTACAGGACTATATTTGTGTTTCAGTAAAAGTCCATGGAATTAAAACAAAAGACAGAAAAAAAATATCAAGCCAGATTTCAGTCTGAGATCTGAATTGTCCAGTAATACCATCAACTAGGATCATAAGAGTAATTTAGATATTCTTCAGAAAGCTTCTATTTGTAATGGTTCCCACTAGTGCTTTGAAAATTGAAGAATCAAGGCCCCTATATTCTGTATTTCCTTTAATTTTTTTTATATATGTTCCTGCCTCTGGCACCTCTGTGGAGTTCTTGCTAGTCTGTCTGAGCAGGGAGGATTATCTGTATACATTTACATTGGAGGTAGATTGTGTAGCTTTTTCTGTACTAATGTAACTTGGCTGGTCCATTTATTGGTGGAAGGAACTGGGTTAGGATACACTTAAGCATATGGGATTTATCAAGTAGGAAGGACACCCCTGCAACTCAAAGATCACAGGAAATAGAAGAAGAAAAGATTATTTGGCACCTTGTGTCTGCTCCACCATTCAAAGTGATCATGACTGGTTCAGGGCTTCAACTCCACTTTCCTGCTCACTCCAAATGTCCCTTGATTTCCCAGGTTATCAAACATCCCAGCTTTATCCCAGCCTTAAATACATTCAATGATAGAGCATCCTGAGGGAGAGAATTCCAAGGATTCACAACCATTTGAATAAAGTAATTTCTCTCCTATGTAAGATATGTTCTTGGGATTGTAAATGCAACCAAAGTGAAAGGTTGATAGGTGAAGTTGGTGAAAGAGAATTGATTAGTAATTCTGGTTTAATGTCATATTTTTAAATTAAACTTCAGAGATTATAAGTACTGAAGTGCCTCTGTGTCTTTGGGCCTATGAGTGACATTGGTGCCAATACAATTTTATCCATAAGTGTCAGAAGTCAATGACACCAGGTGATAGTCCAACAGGTTTATTTGAAATCACAAGGTTTCAGAGCACTGCCCCTTCATCAGGTGAAGTGCAGAGAGGCACATAAGCACAGATTTTACTGCAGAGAGATCAAAAGATCAAACTGATGGTGTGAGAGGAATGTTGAAAGATTGAATAATAAGTCTTTGCAGGTGATCACAAGTGTCAGTGTGAGTAGTGTCAACAACTGATTCAGCCATTTGGTTCGTCTCCCACACCACTTTGTTAATCTTTTGTAATTAACTCTCTGCCTCAATTAATCATATAATAGGTTATCCTTCACTTGCTATTCAGCTGTTGACACTTTACTCACACTGTCTGACACTTCTGATCACCTACAAAGGCTTATTATTGAACCTTTCAACACTCCACTCACACCATTTGTTTGATCTTTTGATCTCTCTGCTGCAAACTCTGTGCCTATGTGCCTCTCTGTGCTTCACCTGATGAAGGTGCAACGTTTCAAAAGCTTGTGATTTCAAATAAATTGTGCTGGACTATAATCTGGTATCGTGTGACTTCTGACCTTGTTCACCCCAGTCCAACACCGGCATCTGCACATCATCTCACTATGCAGTAGTTATCAGCATTCTTGCCACATTTCCAGCTGGCCATGACTGATCAAGAGGTGTCCTGCACTGAGCATGAAATACGAAATAGATTGGCGGCGTGTGGGGGAATGAGGGGATTACTATGCATCTTCCTGCAGCAGGATGACTTTCGTGTTTCTTGGTTATCTTAGACAATTTAGCTTCATTTTGCCACAATTGAGGTGTAAAACTAAGTGTTGCTTCTAAAAGGTTGACAAAGATTTTGTTTCTTTCCTTCCAAACTAAAGCGTATATTAAAGGTGGATGGATCCTTCGAAAAGCATGGAAAATTTACAATAAGTGTTATGCAGAAATTGATGCACTACAGATGATGCATAAAAAAAGATCTCAGGAATCTCTGACGTCTGATAGGGCTAATGATAACCATATTCCTGCTGTATCTCTACAAGAAGAATCACTAAGTAGACTGAAAGGTGCTGTCAGCTTTGGCTATGGGCTTTTCCATCTTTGTATATCAATGGTACCTCCTAACCTGCTGAAAATCATCAACTTACTGGGGTTTCCTGGAGACCGTCTGCAGGGATTATCTTCCCTAATGTATGCAAGTGAAAGTAAGGACATGAAGGCTCCATTAGCTACGTGAGTACATGTATCAAGTACTTGATTTTCCTTTAAAAATGTTAATAATTGCACCAATTGCATGATACATTTGTGAAAATATACCTCTTGTTTTCATAGCACATGGAATATCTTTCCTGCTCACTTTGTGGAGGTTATTACAGTGGTTCAGGGAAGGGAACACGCTGGGTAAAATTAAGGCAGGTTAGCTTATTGGTCATCTTTGATGTGTTCTGATTTTGTTTTGGCACAAACCATTAGCATTTGAGGATGCTGATCTTGTGTCAAATCGAACAAATGAAACAAAATCGATCTTGGTTGAGCAAATGTTTCACAACCTCATATCCATGTTGCTACTTGTCCCCTTTATTTTTTTAAGCTGTGTTATCCTCCATAAGCAACTGTTACATCATCAAAATACTCAAATCAAGTTAGTTAAATTCAATTCACCTCTAATTAATGCTGTGCTGACATTCCTTTTCTGCTGTTGGTCCTTGATTGTCATTTCTAAAAACCTTTCCACCACCTAGGTTTAAATGGCTGGTTTGTAGTTGCAGGGTTTATCCTTGCAACCTCTTTGGAACAAGAGTGTAACATTTTCAATTCTCCAGTTCTGATATCAGATCTATGTCTGAGAAGTAGTGAGGATTGTGGTCATACCTCCATTATATCCACTCTTCAACATTCCTAACACTTCAAGAAAGAGACTGATCCTTGTTAATTCCAGTGGATTCAAAGATCCTGCAAAGAGCCCCCAATTGTTATGATTCCAGCTGATAATATTATTTGACAATTCTGATTCCAACTGAAATCTGACTTGATTTTGTCATGTTTTGTTTATTTTGGTTTTAGTAAGTTGATCTGTAACATGCAATGTTACAGATTTTACTTTCAGGATGAAACAGAATTTCACTAGCTCAACAATTGTGTAAGATAGAATAAACCAAAACCTTTACTTATAACACAAGTTCAAAGAGTTTTAAATACATAGTAAAAGTATAATCCCAATAAAACCAAAATGCTACAAATTCCAAAAAGAAATCTCAAAAAGCATTCCATGTTCAGTACTCTCACCAGAGGAACTAAATTGTCCTAAAATATCAGGAGACTTAAGGCAACTATGACTTGAACCTCAAGTCTGGAAACAATGATATCTTTTTCTTGGAGCTTTAATACATGTGACCTTAAATGCACTCAGGTTCAAGTAACCTCTTATGGTTTTATCCTAATATATCTGGGATTATCACTAGCTCCTTACTCTAATGTAATCTAATTTTACTACATTCTCCAGTTCTCGGGATCATCTGCTGTACACAATTACCGCAATCCTAGGTCTTCTCAGTACTGCTGAAAAACAGATAAACCAAGCTATGAGTGTTTTCCTATAAGTTTAAAAAAATCTTGGCTAGAAATTTCTAACATACCTTAAAGTACAATTAGTTTGCTTGCTAAGTCGTAAGACATCCTAAGGTGGACAAACAAAATTTACAAAAACCATTAATGCTGCTAAAGAAACACTCTCAAACTTTTAAAAGGAATTGCAGTAGTTACAGAACTATTTACAAGTTCATAATTAAATTTAGTTACAAAAAAACTCGTGTTATTTACCAGATTAAAAATATATATGAATCCATTTAAATCATAGTACGTTCCTATGATGATGCCTTCTGTATGCATCGTAAAACAATTTGCAACTACATTTTGGACATTGTCTGAGAAATCAGACATCTAAACCCTCCTTATATTTAAATATCTATAACTCACAGTGTTCACTAAATGTTAGTGGATATTTGGGTGTTGGCTTGTGAACCGGCACAACTATAGCCGAAGAGAAACAATTCTTTCAATCTTGCATTTCCTTCTTTCTAATTCTGGCATCTTAACTTTTAACAGGTGAATGTCTAACTCCCTATTTTAAAACTTTTATAGAACATTACAATGCAGTTCAGGCCCTTCAGCCCTCAATGTTGTGCCGACCTGTGAAACCAATCTGAAGCCTATCTAACTTAGACTATTCCATTCTCGTCCAAATGCCTATCCAATGACCATTTAAAGTCCCGTAAAGTTGGCGAGTCTACAACTGTTGCAAGCAGTGCATTCCACATCCCTCTGAGTGAAGGAACTACCTTTAACATCTGTCCTATATCTATCATCTCTCAGTTTGAAGCTATGCCCTCTCATGCTAGCCATCGCCATCTGAGGAAAAAGGCTGTCACTGTCCACCCAATCTAACCCTCTGATTATCTAATATGTCTTAATTAACACCTCTCAACCTTTTTCTCTTTAATGAAAATAGCCTTAAATCCGTCAGCCTTTCCTCCATAAGACCTTCCCTCCATACCACGCAACATCCTAGTAAATCGCCTCTGAACCCTTTCCAAAGGTTCTACATCCTTCCTATAATAGGGTAATCAAAACTGGATGCAATACTCGGAAAGTGCGGCCGCACAGAACTTTGTAGAGCTGCAGCATGACCGCATGATTCCAAAATCTGATCCCTCTACTAATAAAACCTAACGCACTGTATGCCTTCTTAACAGTCCTATCAAAGGGGGTGGCAACATTGAGGAAGTGTGTACATGCACCGAGATCTCTCTGCTCCTCTATACTACCAAGAGTCTTGCCATTCTCCCAGTACTTGCATTCCTGTTACTCCTTCCTTTCTGCATTAAACTCCATTTGCCACCTCTCAGCCCAGCTCTGCAGCGTATCTATGTCCCTCTGTAACCTACAACATCCTTCAGCACTATCCACAACTGTACTGACCTTAGTGTCATCTGCAAATTTGCTAACCCGTCTTCTACGCTCTCAT
The DNA here is from genome assembly GCF_004010195.1 of Chiloscyllium plagiosum. Lineage (NCBI taxonomy): Eukaryota > Metazoa > Chordata > Chondrichthyes > Orectolobiformes > Hemiscylliidae > Chiloscyllium > Chiloscyllium plagiosum. Next base: position 3,191,252 of record NC_057713.1, read on the forward strand.
CCAGGTCGGTAATAAAAATGACAAACAGCAGTGGACCCAGAACAGATCCTAGCAGTACACCACTAGTAACTGAACTCCAGAATGAGCATTTCCCATCAACCCACCACCCTCTGTCTTCTTTGTGCAGTAGCCTACCATGGGGAACCTTATCAAATGCCTTATTGAAATCTGTATACACCACATCAACGGCTTTACCCTCATCCACCTATCTGGTCACCTTCTCAAAGAACTCAGTAAGGTTTGTGAGGCACGACCTACCTGTCATGATACCATATTAACAATCCTTAATCAACTTATTTTTATCTTAGATGATTATAAATCCTAACTCTTCTAATCTTTTCCAACACTTTACCCACAACCGAAGTAAGGCTCACTGGTCAATAATTACCAGGGTTGTCTCTACTCCCTTCTTGAACAAGGGAGCAACATTTGCTATCCTCCAGTCTTCTTGTACTATTCATGTACACAGAAATATTATGGTATCTCTTAATGTACGGTGCAGAGCTGCTAACCATAGCCCTGCTTGGCTAATGTATCTAATATTTAGTTGCTTCCAGATTCATGTCATAAAACAGCCACTTATCTTTGATCTGAATTTGGCCAATATGTTGTAAAAAGGAACTATCATTGTTTACAATATGATTTTTGTTTGTCGGGAACCTGTGGTCAGACCAAGTACTGAGTGTTGGCTAGGAATCCTTGGTGTTATTGGGAATGTCAACTCAGCTGCTTTCCTATAGTGAAATCATTATGTTAGATCTAGGGTTCTCTATTACCTACAGTGTTTTAAGCAATCCAGAATTGGAAGTTTAGAATTGTGGATGAGCAAATACAGAAATAGCTAAAAGCTAGTGGGCAAGCATAAGAAAAATTAAAAGGATAATGGGAGTTTGGAGTTGCCTTGTGATTTGGAATACAAGGGATGGAAGTCATGCTATCATTGTTTAAAGCTCTGATTAGACCCACACATGACACGAAGAAAAAATTATTTATGCAGTGAATTGTAATCTGAAACTTGCTGTCTGAAAGGCCAGTGGAAGTGAATTCACAAGTAACTTTCAAAAGGGAACTGAAGAAATAATTGTAGGGCTATGGGGAAAGAACTAAATGGGATTCATTAAATAACCCTGTCAAAGAGCTGCATGTACGTGATGAGGTGAATGGCCTCCTCCTATGCTAAGAACATAAACCATAGGAGCAAATAAAAGTCATTCAGCTTATCAACTCATAAAATCATGGCTGATCTAATAATCTCCAATCCACTTTTCTGTCTTTTCCCTATAACGCTTGATTCCCTCACAGATTAAAAATCTGTCTCACCCTTGAATATACTCATTGACACAGCCTCTACACTTTTGCCATAAAGAATTCCACAGCTTTACTAACCTCCTGAAATAAGAAATTCCTCCTCGTCTCTGTATAAGTAAATGACTCTTCACTCTGAGATTGTGCAGTCTGGTCCTAGATTCTCCCACAAGGGGAAACAATCTCTCAGCATCTTTAATGTCAAGCCCTGTAAAACTCTTGCATCTTTCAATGAGGTTGCTTCTCATTCGTTTAAATTCCAACCCACTTAATATCTTCTTAAAAACAGTCTCTGCATACCTGGTATCAGCCAGTGATCTTTCTCTAGGCTGCCTCCAATGCCAGTATATCTTTCCTTAGATCAGGGGCCCAAAACTCTTTGTGGTGTTTCAGCTGCGGTCTGACCAATACTTTGTATAGTTTTAGCAAAATCCCCCTACTTTTATACTCCATATCCTTTGAGTAAAGGCCAACGTTTAATTTACCTTCTCCATATTACCCGCTGGACTTGTATGTTTGCTCATTGTTATTTGTGCACAAGCTGTTCAAACTTCCTCTGTTCAGGAGATTTTAATGGAGTTTCTCCATTTAAATAACATACTGCACCTCTATTCTTCCTGCCAAAGTGCATAAGTTCAGGTTTTATCATATTATCTTACATATGGCAAGGTTATGCTGACATGCTTAACATGCCTTATCCATCTGCGGGCTGTTCAAGTTATCCTCACTGCTTACCTTTCCATCTATTTTTGGGTTATCCAAAAACTTGGCTGTAGTGCATTCACTTTCTTCATCAGTGGGCAAGGTTTTGTAAACTGAAGTTAAAAACTAGTTTCAGCATTTGTATTGGCTGGAGCTATTCAATGTCTCTCAAAAAAGGCAGGAACCAGGCAAATGTTGATGGTTAAAGTTTACTGAAGGCCTGGATGACTACACACCCTTCATAGCTTCCATTGCTACCAGCATAATCACAGCATCCTGTATTTTTTTTAAATGCTCAAGGGAAACATAGAACAGTTGTCCTGACTGCTTTCGCTTGATCTCACATTCTGTCTGTCTTCCTTAATGAATAATTCTCTGACAAACATCTACAGAAGAGTACGTGTTTCTAAGCCATATGAAGTGGAAAGCTTGCTTTTTGAAAAAAAAATTTAACTGGAGAAAAATTAAAGCAAATAATTTCAGTTCTGATGAATGCCAACGGTCACCTTGATTTTCTTTTATAAGACATAGCTTTTAAAGAGTTTAATCTTTAATGTAAAATACTTTCCAATATTTGTATGACCTTGATTATATTTCCATCAGGCTGTGGGTATAGTATTAAAATTCTGATCAGTCTGAATGCCCGCACAATGCGTTCATGTCAAACCTTGAGAAAGAATCTGGTTTTGTACTGTCAAATTCATGTACAGGTAATTGGTAATATCCTGCAAAAACTGGTTTTATTCTAGGTGCTGTCAAAGAAACTGTTTCTTGTGGAAGAGTATAGAGTTAACCTTGGTGTTGCCATGCCAACCCCTGTTTTGATCATGTGGCATTTGTCCATTATTTGCAAATCTTTTGTATCTCAGCATCACCTTGTAGTTTTGTAGCACAGAAACCAATCTGCCTGTCCACCTCCTTCCCTTCTTTCAAAGCCTCCTTGAATTTAGTAATGGATAAATAAATAGCTAGATAGACAATAGTTTCATGGGAACCATTACTGGGACAAGTTTTATATTACAGATGTATTGAATTCAAATTCCACCCTTGTTAGCACTACCTTGTTAGGTTTTAGCCAATGTATCCAGGGCATTAACCTGGGCCTTGAATTACTACCATCATACCTGTCTTTCCTTTAGTTTGCTTATTATGGTTCCACTATCCTGTCTGAAACCCAAGTCCTGCTTCTACAATTACCTCTGTTTTTGTAGGTCTGGATTTTTCTAGTTTCTCAACTCAAACAGTTCAAAATCCTTCTTGTTTAACAACTTACAACAGTGGACTGGTGTAAAGATTGGTGTTGGCACCTCAGATATTTACAATCTATGTTAATTGGTACAGGATAAATAAGATTTAGAAGGATAGGTCCATGGCTGAAAGAATGGTATGGGAGAAATGTGCTTTGATTTGGGGTACTGGGTTCAATACGAGGGAAAGAGGGAGCTGTATGGCTTTCACCGGAACTGTGCTGAGACCAGTGTTTGGCAAATCTTATAACTGGGCCGTAGGGAGGGCTTTAAACTAAATACTAGGCCAATAGGGACCATGTTCAAGGAGATGTGGTGTATCAAAGGAAAGTAAGGATGTATTAGCCTCAGTGTGATGATGACCAAAGTGAATTTGGAAGGGGAAATATGTGTGAACTTTAGAATGCTCAATTAGATAGGGCTGTAGATTGCAAGAGGTCAGAGTTAAAGGCTCTGTATCTGAAAGTGCGCAGCATTTGTAACAAAATGAATAAATTGTTCCGTGTTACAACTGAGGATGGAAGAATGCGCCATCACTCTAGGAGAAAGTAAGGACTGCAGATGCTGGAGATCAGAGCTGAAAAATGTGTTGCTGGAAAAGCGCAGCAGGTCAGGCAGCATCCAAGCAGCAGGAGAATCAACGTTTCGGGCATAAGCCCTTCTTCAGGAAGAAGGGCTTATGCCCGAAACGTCGATTCTCCTGTTCCTTGGATGCTGCCTGACCTGCTGTGTTTTTCCAGCAACACATTTTTCAGTCATCACTCTAGTCCCTGCACTCTACAGCTTTCAGTATAAAAATACTTTGTCCAGTGACCAAGATGACCAGTTAAGTATCTTATCTATTTTGGGTTTTAGACAACAAACTTTGTAAACCAGGTTTCTTAATAAATACAATTATTGATTATACAAAAAGGGAGGGAGAGTTTGCCTTCAGAATTACTTAATATAATCAAGCAGAATCGGCACATCATAAAGATATTAAGAAATACAGGCCAAAGTTGGGTATATGGAGATAGACATGGGTCAGCCATGATCTCGTTGAATAGCGGAACAGGCTTGAGGGGCTGAATGGAAATCTGGCAGCAATTTGACAGTATATTCCTTTTAGAGTGAAAGGTGAGGTGTAAGGAATGTTGGATGACTAGAGAAATTGAGGTTTGGGTCAAGGAAAAGAAGAAAGCATATGTCAGGTATACAACTCAGAGATTGAGTGACTCCTTAAGGAAATCGGGCGGGAGGGGGTAAAACAGGAACATGAGATAGCTTTGGCAAATAGGGTTAAGGAGAATGCAAAGGGATTTTGTAAATACATTAAGGACAAAAAGGTAACTAGGGAGAGAAGAGGACCTCTCCAAGATCAGCAAGGCAGTCTATCTATGGAACCGCAGGAGATGGGAGAGGTACTAAACAAGTATTTTGCATCAGTGTTTACTGTGGCAAAGGACATAGGAGATACTGAAGGGAAATAGATGGTGACATCTTGAAAAATGTCCATATTACAGAGGAGGAGGTGCTGAATGTCTTAAAACACATAAAGGTGGATAAATACCAAGACCTGATCAGGTGTACTATAGAAATATGTGGGAACATAGAATAGTACAGCACAGAACAGGCCCTTCAGCCCACGATGTTGTGCCAACCACTGATCCTCCTGTATGCACCCTCAAATTTCTGTGACCATATGTATGTCCAGTAGTCTCTTAAATGTCCCCAATGCTCTTGCTTCCACAACTG
>NC_057713.1:3198120-3231929 GCF_004010195.1 Chiloscyllium plagiosum
AAATGTTCAGCACATCAGCTTCCTCTATCTCTATCCATTTTAGCATGCACAGCTGCTCTTCAAAGGTTTTATTCACTACAAAGTTTGTTTCTTTCGTAAAGACAGAAGCAAAAAACTCATTTAGGGCTACCCCTCCCTCCTCAGACTCCACACACAAATTCCCTATGCTCTCCCTTTCTTTGACCATTCTCTTATTCCTCACATAAGTGTAAAATGCCTTTGTGTTCTCCCTTATCCGTTCTGCCAAGCCTTTCTCGTGCCCCCTCCTGGCTCTCCTCAGACCATTTTTGAGCTCCTTCCTCGCCTGCCTGTAATTAGATTAGATTACTTTACAGTGTGGAAACAGGCCCTTCGGCCCAACAAGTCCACACCGACCCGCCAAAGCACAACCCACCCATAATCCTACATTTACCCCTTACCTAACACTACGGACAATTTAGCATGGTCAATTCACCTGACCTGCACATCTTTGGACTGTGGGAGGAAACCGGAGCACCCGGAGGAAACCCACGCAGACACGGGGAGAATGTGCAAACTCCACACAGTCAGTCACCTGAGACGGGAATTGAACCCAGGTCTCTCGCGTTGTGAGGCAGCAGTGCTAACCACTGTGCCAGCTGAGCTTGACCCTAGCTTCCTCCACCTTATGTAAGCTACCTTTATCCTTTTGATGAGAAGCTCCATCGCTCTCGTCATCCCAGATTCCTTTATCTTACCACTTCTTGCCTGTCACAGAGGGACATATTTATTCATCACTTGCAACAACTGTTCCTTAAACAGTCTCCACATGTCTATAGTGCCTTTACCATGGAACAATTGCTCCCAATCCATGCTTCTTAACTCATGTCTAATCGCATCATAAGCAAAGGCTGATTGAGTACCCATTTTGCCTAATCCTCTCCTTCTCCATAGCTATGTAGAATGTGAGACGGTTGTGGTCACTATCTCCAAAATGCTCTCCCACCACAAGATCTGATACTAGCCCCGGCTCATTGCGGAGCACCAAGTCTAGAAAGGCCTCTCCCCTCGTCGGCCTGTCAACGTACTGAGTTAGGAAACCCTCCTGAACACACCTTACAAAAACAGCTCCATTCAAATCTTCTGCTCGAAGGAGGTTCCAATCAATATTGGGAAAGTTAAAGTCACCCATTACAACAACCCTACTACGTACACACTCTTCCAAAATCTGCCGACCTATGCTTTCTTTCATCTCCCTGCTGCTATTGGGGGGCCTGTAGTAAACCCCTAACGAGGTGACTGCTCCCTTGCTGTTCCTAATTTCCACCCATACTGACTTGGTAGGCAGATCTTCCTCGACAATGGAAGCTTCTGTAGCTGTGATACCCTCTCTGATTAGTAGTGCTACACCCCCTCCTCTTTTTCCCCCCTCCCTATTCTTTTTAAATGCTCTAAACCCTGGAACATCCAGCAACCATTCCTGTCCCTGAGAAACCCATGTCTCTGTTATGGCCACAACATCATAGCACCAGGTACTGATCCATGCTTTAAGTTCATCACTTTTATTTCTGATACTCTTTGCATTTAAAGCAAACACACTTTAACTAATCCCATGGTTCCTTCCCACTAGCTGGTCTACCTCTTGCTATTGCCTCATCTGCATCAACTCTCACCTCTGGTATACAGCTCAGGTTCCCACCCCCTGCCATACAAGTTTAAACCCTCTCGTACTATTCGAGCAAACCTTCCACCCAGAGCATTGGTCCCTTTCCAGTTCAGATGCAACCCGTCCTTCTTGTACAGGTCCCACCTTCCCCAGAAGGCATCCCAATTATCTACATATCTGAAGCCCTCCCCTAGTTTAAACCCTCTCGAACTATTCGAGCAAACCTTCCACCCAGAGCATTGGTCCCCTTCCAGTTCAGATGCAACCCGTCCTTCTTGTACAGGTCCCACCTTCCCCAGAAGGCATCCCAATTATCTACATATCTGAAGCCCTCCCTCTTACACCAGCTGCACAGCCACGTGTTAAGCTGCGCCCGCACCTTGTTCCTCGCCTCGCTATCTCGTGGCACCGGTAGGAACCTAGAGAACAGTACTCTGTTCGTCCTGCTTTGCAGCTTCCATCCTAACTTCTGAAATCACTTTTTATATCCTCGATCCTTTTCCTGGCTATATCATTAGTGCCAATATGTTACACGATTTCTGGCTATTCGCCCTCCCCTTTTAGAACCTTATACACTCGAAGCTAAGGAATTGTTTGCTGGCTCCCTTGCTGAGTTATTTGTATCATCGATAGTCACAGGTGAGATGCTGGAAGACTGGAAGTTGACTAAAGTTGTGCCAGTATTTAAGAAAGGTGGTAAGGAAAAGCTAGGGAACTATAGACCAGTGAGCCTGACATTGGTGGTGGACAGGTTGTTGGAGGGAATCCTGAGGGACAGGATGTACATGTATTTGGAAAGGCAAGGACTGATTAGGGATAGTCAACATGGCTTTGTGCATGGGAAATTATGTCTCACAAACAGGATTGAGCGGTGAATGTGTTTTATGTGGACTTCAGTAAGGCATTCAACAAAGTTCCTCTTTGTAGACTGGTTAGCAAAGTTAAATCACGTGGGATGCAGGGAGAGTTAACCATTTGAACTCACTGAAGTCACTCGAAGGTAGAAGACAGAGGGTGGTGGTGGATGGTTGCTTTTCAAACTGGAGACCTGTGACTAGTGGTGTGCTACAGGGATTGGTGCTGGTTGCACTGCTTTTCATCATTCATATAAATGATTTGGATGTGAACATAGGCAATATCGTCAGTAGGTTTGCAGATGATGCTAAAATTGGAGGTGTAGTGGACAGCAAAGAAGATTACCTCAGATTACAATGGGATCTTGATCAGATGGGCCAATGGGCTGAGGAATGGCAGATGGAGTTTAATTTAGATAAATGCGAGGTGTTGCATTTTGGAAAGGGAAATCAGGGCAGGGCTTACAGACTTAATGGTTAGGTCCTAGGAAGTGTTGCTGAACAAAGTGTCCTTGGAGTGCAGGCTCATAGTTCCTTGAAAGTGGAGTCTCAGGTAGATAGGATAGTGAAGAATGCACTTAGTTTTTATTGGTCACAGCATTGAATATAGGAGTTAGGAAGTCATGTTGCATCTGTACAGGACATTGGTTAGGCCACTTTTGGAATATTGCATGCAATGCTGGTCTCCTTCCTATCTCCTTCCTATTGAAAGGATTCAGGAAAGGTTTACAAGGATGTTGCCAAGGTTGGAAGTTTTGAGCTCTCGGGAGAGGTTGAATAGGCTGGGGCTGTTTTCCCTGGAGTGTCAGAGGCTGAGGGGTGACCTTACAGAGGTTTATAAAATCATGAGGGGCATGGATAGGGTAAATAGACATGTTTTTTTCCCTGGGGTGGTGGAGTTCAGAACTGGAGGGCATAGGTTTAGGGTGAGAGGGGAAAGATATAAAAGGGGCCTAAAGGGTAACTTTTTCACGCAAAGGGTGGTGCGTGTATGGAATGAGCTGCCAGAGGAAGTGGTGGAAGCTGGAACAATTATAACACTTAAAAGGCATCTAGATGGGTACAAGAATAGAAAGGGTTTAGAGGGATATGGACCAAGTGCTGGCAAGTGGGACTAGATTTATTGAGGGTATCTGGTTGACATGGATGAATTGGACTGAAAAGCCTGTTTCCAAAGAGTCTGTATCACTGCGACTTTATGACAGGACTCTAATGAGACATCGAGGAGAAAGTGAGGACTGCAGATGCTGGAGATCTGAGCTGAAAATGTGTTGCCGGAAAAGCGCAGCAGGTCAGGCAGTATCCAAGGAGCAGGAGAGTCGACATTTCAGGCAAAAGCTCTTCATCAGGAATAGATGCTTTTCCAGCACCACTCTAATCTAGACTCTGGTTTCCAGCATTTGCAGTCCTTTTTACCTGGAATCCTGCACAGTCTTGCTCTCCATACAAAAGCAAAGATATACTTGCCTTGGAGGCGGTGCACTAGACTGGTCCCTCATGTGAAGTTTATCCTATAATGAGAGACTAGGTAAACTGGATCTGTATTCTCAAATTTAGTTGAATAAGCAGGACGAATGAATTAAGAATGAAATTCTGAAGGTCCTTGACAGGGTAGACATCGTGTTGCTGGTTTCCTCTGGTTGGGAATTTTAAAATATAACATGTTAGAAAGATGAAAGAGTTCATTATTCGCTTGAAAGTCCGACCTGTTTTGTTTAATTCATTCATGGAGATGAAGACCTTGCTAGCTCGGCCAGCATCTGTTGCCCCACCCAGAGGGCAGTTAAGAGACATTGCTGTTGGTTTGAAGTCACAGGTAGACCAGACAAGGTGAGGATAGCAGTTAAGTGAACCAGATTGGTTTTTCCAACAGTCAACAATAGATACATTGTAATCCCAGATTCTTAATTCCAGATTTTTCTTGATTGAATTCAAATTACACATCTTCCGCGGTGGGATTTGAACCCAGATCCCCAGAACATTTCCTGGATCTGTGGATTAAAAGTCCAGCAGTAATACCACTAGGCCTTCGCCACACACTAACACACACACACACTAACACACTAGTCGGAGCACTGCTGCTTCATCAGTATAAGGTAATGACACAAGATTTATAGCAAAAGCTTGCAGTGGGAGAACTGTGTGTGAAATAAGAAGAACAGATGCTTTCTGGTGAAACTCTTCTGCACCCTATCCAATGTACTATTTTATTCATTAATGGAGTGTGGGTGAGGCGAGCACTTAATATACAAATTCCCAAGTGCCCCTCATGACCTGATAGACCTCAATAAGGTCACCCCTCAGCCTCCAACGCTTCAGGGAAAAAAAGCAAAAATCTATTCAGCCTTTCCCTGTAGGTCAACCCCTCTAAGCCCGGTAACATCCTTGTAAATCTTTTCTGAACCCAAATTTAACAAAGCCTTCCTGTAGCTGGGAGACCAGAGTTGAATGCAGTATTCTTAAAAGGGCCTCACCTCATATCCTGTACAGCTGCAACATGATGTCCTAACCCCTATACTCAATGCATTGACCGATGAAGGCAAGCATGCCACACACCTCCTTCAGCATGCTGTCTAACTGTGACTCCACTTTCAAGAGTCAAGGATGGTTCCAGAGGACTGGAAAATGGCTATTGTAACACCCTGTTTAAGAAGAGAAGAAGGCAGAAGATAGGAAAATACAGGACAGTTAGCCTGACCTTGGTCACTGGTAAGATTTTAGAGTCTATTTTTAAGTATGAGGTTATGGAGTACTTGAAAGTACATGGTAAAATAGGGCAGAGTTGGCATGGTTTTGTCAAAGGTTTAGTGCCTGACAAATCTGTTAGAATTCTTTGAGGTGGTAATGAGCAAGTTAGACAAAGGAAATCCAGTGGATGTATTTGATTTGGATTTCAGAAAGCCTTTGACAAGGTGTTACACAGGAGGTTGCTAAATAAGAAAAGAATCCATGGTGTTAGGGGAAATGTACTAGCATGGATAGAGAATTGGCTGCCTGGCAGAAGGCAGAGGTTCGGGGGGAAGACTATTTGTTTTTATTCAGGATGGCAGGTGGTGACGAGTGGAGTTAGAGAGTCAAAGAATTAGAGTCATACAGACCCTTTGTTAGGACGACAACTATTCACATTATATCGTGATGATCTGGATGAAGGAACTGAGACTATAGTTGCTAAGTTTGCAGATGACATAAAGATAGGTAGAGAGACAGTAGCATTGAGGAAGCAGAGAGGTTGCAGAAGGACTTGGACAGGCTAGGCGAGTGGGCAAAGAAGTGGCAGGTGGAATTTAGAATGGGAAAGTGTGAGGTTATGCACTTTGGTTGGAAGAATAGAATTATAGATTATTTTCTAATCAGAGAAAGGCTTCAGAAATCTGAAGCACAAAGAGACTTGGGAGTCCTAGTTCAGGATTCTCTTAAGGTTAACATTGCAGATTCAGTTAACAGTTAGGAAGGCAAATGCAATGTTAGCATTCGTTTTGAGAGAGCTAGAATAGAAGAGTGGGGAATGTACTGCTGAGGCTGTATAAGGCTCTGGTCAGACTGCATTAGGAATATTGAGAGCATTTTTGGACTCTATATCTAAGTAAGCATGTGCTGGCCTTGGAGGGGGTACAGAGGAGGTTCACAAGAATAATCCTGTAGATGAGGATGGCTATTGCACAAAATATGGAGGCATGAGATTGAGAGTGATTTAGCAGTTTGGATTAGAAATTAGCTAGCTGAAAGAAAACAGGAGGTGGTGGTTGATGGGGAAATGTTCATTCTGAAATTTAGTTACTAGTGGTGTACCGCAAGGATCTGTTTTGGGGCCAGTGCTGTTTGTCATTTTTATAAATGACCTAGATGAGGGTGTAGAAGGATGGGCCAGTAAATTTGCAGATGAATGCCAGAGGAAGTGGTGGTGGAGGCTAGTATGATTGCAACATTTAAAAGGCATCTGGATGGGTATATGAATAGGAAGGGTTTGGAGGGATATGGGCAAAGTGCTGGCAGCTGGGATTAGATTGGGTTGGGTATCTGGTTGGCATGGGCGAGTTGGAACGAAGGGTTTGTTTCCGTGCTGTACATCTCCATGACTCTATGACCTAAAGGTCGGTGGAGTTGTGGATAGTTCTGAAGGATTTTGCAGGTTACAGAGGTACATAGATAAGTTGCAGATCTGGGCTGAGAGATGGCAAATGGGTTTAATGCAGAAAGGTGTGAGGTGATTCACTTTGGAAGGAGTAACGGGAATAAAGAATATTGGGCTAATGATAAGATTCTTGGTAGTTTAGAAAAGCAGAGCGAACTCTGTATCCATGTACATAGATCCCTGAAAGTTGCCACCCAGGTTGATAAGGGTGTTAAGAAGAAACACATTGTTAGCTTTTATTTGTAAAGGAATTGAGTTACGGAGCCATGAGGTCATGCTGCAGCTTTACAAAACTCTGGTATGGCTGCATTTGGAGTATTGTGTAGAGTTCTGTTCACCGCATTATAGGAAGGGATGTGGAAGCTTTGGAAATGGTTCAGAGGAGATTTACTAGGATGTTGCCTTGTATGGAGGGAAGGCTGAGGGACTCGAGGCTGTTTTTGTTAGAGAGACATTTGAGAGTTGACTTGAGACATATAAGGTAATCAGAGGGCTAGATAGGGTGCCAAGTGAGGGCTTTTTTCCTTGGATGGTGATGGCTAGGATGAGGCGACGTAGCGATAAAATTAGGGGTGATAAATACAGGACAGATGTCAGAGGGAGTTTCTTTACTTGGAGTAGTAGGGGTGTGGAACGCACTGCTTGCAACAGTAGTTGACTTGCCAACTTTAGGGACATTTAACTGGTCATAGGATAAACATATGGATGAAAATGGAATAGTGTAGGATAGGTTGGCTTCAGATTGGTTCCACTGGTTGGCGCAACATTGAGGGGCCGAAGGGCCTGTACTGCACTGTAATACTCTATGTTCTATGAGAGACTTGTAATATGAGGAAAGCTTGTGGACTCTGGATCTGTACTCAGTGGAGTTCAGAAGGATTGGGGGGGGGGGATCTGATTGAAATTTAGAGAATACTAAGAAGCTTGGATAGAGTGGATGTGCAGAAGATGTTTCCACCATTAGGACCTGAGAACACAGACTCAGAGTGAACGGACAACCCTTTGAAACTTAGATGAGAAATCATTTCCTCAGTCACAGAGTGATTAATCTATGGAACTCATTGCCGTACAAGACTGTAGAAGCCAAGTTATTGAGTGTATTTAAGACAAAAATAGATTTTGATTAGTATGGGAATCTAGGGTTAAGGGGAGAAGGCATGAAACATATCAGCCATGATCAAATGGTGCAGCAGAGTCGCTGGGCCGAATGGATGAATTCTACTTTTATATCTTATAGTCGCTATCATTAACATGCTCTGTGACTGTCGCCTTGAACACTTATCCAGCTTACTTCCCCAGAATTAGGTCCAGCACCCCACTGACTCTTGTTGGACCTTCTACATGTTTATATACAAAGCTCTCCTGAATACATTTCAAGGACACTGCACCTTCTAAGCCCTTAAAATTATAACTATCCCCGTTGATATTAGGGAAGTTGCAATCCCTAATATAATTACCTTTTATTAGGTTTTTATACACCTCTGTGAATTGTCTACATATCTGCTCCTCTATTGCCTGCTGACTGTTTGGATATCTATAATACCCTCCAAGCCTCTTTTTATTCCTAAATTCTATTCTCAGTGCCTCATTTGACACTCCTTCCAAGACAGAATCTTTCCTTATTGACTCCTAACTGACTCCTTGATTAATAATGTGATACCTCCTCCTTCTTTTACACCTTCCCCTGTACTGCCTGAAGATCCTGTATTCTGGAATGTTGATTTGCCAGTCCTGTCCCTCCGTCCATCTCTGCGATGGCATCAGTGTCACAATTCTACATGTCTATCTACACCATTAAGTCCTATCTTTTGCTTGTAATACTCCAAGCATTAAAGGACAGCCATCCAACCTTGTCTTACTCCCTTGAAACTCAACATGCTGAATTTTTCTGCCTTGGTCCCTTTAATAAAGTATGCTGAGACCCTAGTGTACGAACCCCCTCCCGCTTCTGAGCTAATTTAAAATAGTATTTAAGTTGTCTGCAGATCAGAAAATTCTGCTGCTTTACCTTTTAGGTTAGCCTTGCTATGGTACCACACAGTGGTACGTCCTTTCTTTGCTTTGGATGGCATGGATGCACAAGCTGGATTGAGAGAGGCAAAAGAAATCCTACAGACAAAGGAAGCTATTTATCCAGACTCTTCATTGTTTCTGTTTTTCAAGGGGAGAATTCAACGATTGGAGGTACAGTTTTTTTCATATTTATATGTGAAATGTTTATGCTGAGCAAAAATTCAAAAGTACTAATACCAAAAAATATTCAATGTTCACTAGCAGAATATGGTTATTATGCCTGTTGCTTATTTTATTGCCAGTTTCTGTCTTCCCTTCTGTCCACAGATATTTAATCGTACCTTTTTTTTTGAAACCCTTTTATCCTGTCTTAATTTAGATATCTTGCTGGTAAATTATTTTCTGCTGATTTTATATTTTGTACAAAATAATCAAAATTCTATTAAACCTTCTAATTTTAACTAAGGTTTGAATCTTTCACCATGGTGAACATTTTGTTTGGATTAACCATTAGTAAGCTTCATATAATTTTAGAAGCTTATTCATCGTCTCTTTGAAGTTTCCTGTAGGAGAACAAATTGGCTTCTTTCTCATAATTCTGAATTCCTGACACTGAAATAGTCATCTTTGTTCACCCCTGTCATATCTTGTGGGCAGTGATTGATAGATATAGAGTCATAGAGTCATAGAGATGTACAGCACGGAAACAGACCCTTCGGTAGTATTTAGCCATGTCCAACTTAGCCATGCCGACCAGATATCCCAACCTAATCTAATCCCATTTGCCAGTACTTGGCCCATATCCCTCTAACCCTTTCTATTCATATACCTTTTAAATATTGCAGTTGTACCAGCCTCCACCACTTCCTCTGGCAGCTCATTCCATACATACATCATGCTCTGTGTGAAAAAGTTGCCCCTTAGGTCCCTTTTATATCTTTCCCCTCTCACCTTAAACCTATGCCCTCTAGTTCTGGACTCACCCACCCCAGGGAAAAGACCATGTCTATGTATCCTAGCCATGCCCCTCATGATTTTATAAACCTCTATGAGGTCACCCCTCAGCCTTCGATGCTCCAGGGAAAGCAGCTCCAGCCTATTCAGCCTTCCCTATAGCTCAGTTTTCTGGATGGATTGAAACTAGTGTCCCAAGAGGCAGCTGGATTTGTGTTTTATGATTTGAGTCTTTTCCCTCTTATTCTCTTCACCCAAGGTTGGTCTCTTTCAGGTAATGTTATTACTTAGTGGTGCAACCATCTTTTTGTATTATTTATCAAGGATGCCATATATTGGTAATTTGTTTCAACCCATGTCGAAAATGTATTATGGTCTACCAGTAGAATTGGATTATTAACCAATTGAATGTGTTGACAGGCACAATTAAGATATGTCAAAATCAAAGATAACGTTAGATAGAATTTTACAGCTCAGACTTAGGCCATTTAATGTAAATGGTCTGGAATTGTGAAAGGTCATTGACCTGTGTTGATTTTTGTTCTCTTTGCAGAAATTCTACCTGACTTGCTGAATATAGGAATATAGCAGGAAAAGGCCAATGATCCCTTGAGCATGGTCTGCCATTCTAGATCATAAGTGACCTTCATGCCATATATCTACACTATCCCAATAACAGTGTATCTTACAATTTTTTTGGCTAAGTGCGAGTTGCGTTGAGCATCTTATAGGGTTTCTTGGTGTGAAATATAGCAAGCTTTCTCACCCTTTTGTAAAAAAAAACCTACCATGCTCTGAAGAAGTATCTCCTATCTGACTGGCACCCCATCTTAGCAGGCACAGTTCCCTGACCAACTCTCCATTGAATGGATATTTACATTTAATGATAATATATAAATAATTTTAATATGAGACAAGATCTGTGAAATTGTACTAAGGCTAACTACTTGTAGGCAAATCTATATTAGAGCAGTGGGAGTCATTCAAAAAGGGCATAGAGTCATTGAGATGTACAGCACGGAAACAGACCCTTCGGTCCGACTCGTCGAAGCCAACCTGATATCCCAACACAATCTAGTCCCACCTACCGGCACCCGGCCCTTATCCCTCCAAACCTTTCCTATTCATTTTCATATACCCATGGGGAACCTTGTCGAACATATAGTGGACATGCAGGACCAATATCTTCCTATAAAAATGAAGAGTGGGACAACAAATACAGGAAACCCTGGATGCAGAAGAATTAGATTGGAAAAGGAAAACAAAGGAAGCTTATGGCAGGTATTGAGGGCATATAAAACACCAGAAGTTGTAGAAGTGTATTGAAATATCATGAGGTTATTTAAAAAAAAAGTGAAGGTGGAGCATAAAAATACACTGGTGAGTTCAGAAAAATCCAAAGGTGGAGAGGGTAGGCATAAACTAGGAATCTATAAGCCAGTATTTCTAGCATCAGTGGTGGGGAAAGACTTAGAAAAAAACTCCGAGGAATACTAAAAATCTCCACTTGGAGAGGCAAGGATTAATCAAGGATGGTCAGCGTGGCTTTGTCAAGGTGATATCATGTTGATCAAACTTGACTGACTTGTTTGATGTCTAGGTGTGTCAGTGACGGTGGAGTAGTTGATGTAGATTAAGTGGAGTTAAAATAGACTTTGATAAAATCTCACCTGGAAGACTGAAGATGTAAGAGCTCATGGGATTCTGGGCTGTTTGGCAAATTGGATCCAAAGCTGGCTTTGAGGCAGGAAATAGAGGCTGATGGTCAAATGGTCTTTTTGTGACTGGAAGCCCATGTGTACCACAATGTTTGGTGATGTATTATACATGAATGATCTAGACACAAATTTAGGAAGTTTGATTAGTAAGTTTGCAGATAAGCTAAAAATTGGTGTTGTGGTAAGTAGTGAAGAGGAAGGCAACAAGATGATCTAGACTGGCTACTCAGATATGCGGAACAGTGGAAGACGGATTTTATTCCTGAAAAGTGTGAGATGTTGCATTTTGAGAGGTGTAGAAAGGCAAGAAAGTACACTTATTAACCTCTCCTTAGAGAGAGGTCAATAACCAGGCATCATAGATTTCAGATGAGGAGAAAGAAACTTAGAACGTTTAAAAAAAAATTAACCCAGTAGATGGTGGGTATCTGGAACTCACTGCCTGAAAAGGTGGTAGAGGCAGAAATATTTAAGAAATATTTAGATGTATACTTGAAAGTCATATCATCCAAGTCTACAGGCCAAGTGCTGGTAAGTGGGGTTAGAATAGATAATTGCTGAATGACTGGCATAAACACAATAGCCCGAAGAGTACTTTCTGTGCTGTAATGCCCCATTACTCTAAGCAGTTGTCAGCAGCCGTTGATTTCTAGGATGCTTTGTTTAAAAAATGTCCTATTCCTCTTATTTTTGAAATTCCTAAAACCTTACTCTTTGATCAATCTTTTGGTCATCTGATTTAATATCTCCTTAAATGATTTGATGTATTTAGGTTAGATTTTGTGAAACAGCTTGGGATGTTTGACTATTATTACTGCTGTTATTTTATTTCTCTATAAATGCAAGTTGTTGTCTTCATGGTGCCGCTGGCTGCATGGCTGCCGAAGCAGGGATGTTAATGGCTGAAAAATAACATAAAAGCAATATACGGCAAGCAAAAATAGCAAAAAATACATTTTCCGTACTGAAATATTGTTTGGAAATATTTTACTGGGTGTGATTTAAAATCGCTGTTTTTGTTTTCCTCTAGTGTAAAATCAATAGTGCCTTGACATCATTCCAAACCGCATTAGAACTAGCTATAGATCAACGAGAAATCCAACATGTATGCTTATACGAGATAGGTAAGTGTTTTAGATTCATGTTCTGAGGATTATCATTGGAAGTTAGTATTTTTAATCTGACTTATTATCTGCAAAATGTTTCTCTGTGAAGGATGAACTGAGATTATATTGTACACAGGAGTGGTTTTAAATGCATCTAGGGGTAAATATGTGCATCTAACATTAAAGATCTGTATTGCTCCTATACAGTGAAGTTCAAGTAATGGAAATTCTCCTGGGGTTGGTGGGAGGGAAAGGAAAAGAGAAGGAATAATGAAGGGTAAGTCAGTGAGGTCTTTTCTGATTTATGGATTGCTGAAAAGTGACATGCCTGGATATGGTAGCTTGAAATTAACTGGCAATGTCTTAGTCACTAATTTAGTATTATCTGGGTAGGTCTACATAACTCGAGTAGTCTGTTTTTATCAGTCAGCCTGGTCACCAATGGAAGCAGAGGGTAGGTGTGTCAATAGAGACTGAACCTTTCCCACTTGATTCCTGTCTAGATTTCCACCTTATTAACATTTCAGATCTTAAACATTGCTGGAAAGAAACAAGGAGTTGAAGCCTTTTATCTTGCGGCCATCAGGGCTGGGGCACAAGAAAACAGGGCTTTGATAGAAAGCACCAATTTATACAGCTTAGGAAGACCATGTAAATTGTTTGGGTCATGGTTGGTAGAGAGATGCAGCTGGAAAATTAACTGGCAACCTAAGTTAGCTGATTAATCACAGACTGACATGCAGACTGTGTTTGGTCAGAACATTTACACGGGGAATGCAGGAGGCATTTAATGTTTCCAGCATCATTTGGCAGTATACTGACTGTGCTCAATCAGGCCATGCTTATAAATCTCTGAATGTAGAGTCATTCATTGGACACTATTTACTAAATATTCCCGATGTGCTAAAGGTTATACTGGAAACTGATATATAATTATGGGTGACTAAGTATCTTCCTCCTATCCTTTCCTCTCCTGTCTCTGCTGTCTCATCTCCCCCTCCCCTGTCCTTACCTCCAACACCGCTGTCTGCCTACTCCCTCGTTCTTTGCCTTCTCCCTCTCTGGGACTGTTCAAAACTGCGAAATAGTCATACCAGATCTGAAACATTACCTCTGTTTCTCTCTTTAGATTCTGCCAGCCCTCCTGAGTTTCTCCAGCATTGAGTTTTTTTCTTTTCTAAATTTCATTTCTTGTGCCCTGGTCCTAATGAGTCAAAGGAATTCCTGATGAAGAACTTATGCTCGAAACGTTGACTTTCCTGCTCCTCGGATGCTGCCTGATCTGCTGTGCTTTTTTCAGCAACACACCTTTTGACTCTGATTGCCAGCATCTGCAATCCTCTCTTTCTCCGGGTCCTAATAAGTGCCAGATCAAAAGCTTTGACTTTTCTTTCTTTTAGTAGTGTTTAACTTCTGTACTATCAAGTAATAATTTCAGATTTTTGTTCTCCCTCCAGGCATGATAGACTATTTAAAACAATAACAGAAATAGCCAGAGAAACTGAGCCAGTCTGGCAACATCTCTGGAGAGAAATCAGAGTTAACTTCTTCAACCCACTTCTGAAGAAAAGTCATTGGAATTGAAAATTAACTCTGTTTTTCTCTCTCCACAGACGCTGCCAGACCTACTGTTTCTTCAGCAATTTCTGCATTTGTTTCAGATTTCCAGCTTCTGCAATTCTTTGTTTAATTATAGACTATTTACCTATCTAGTCCACTCACTTCATTTCCTTCAAATTTGTTTTGAATGCCGTGAGTTTCCTAGACCAGGTCTCTGATGGTATTAGTTATCTGTGCAGCACTTTTTTGAGACTAGTGAATCTTGGCTGCACGGACAATGATCTGAGCAGACTGAGTTCGGCTATTGGAAAAGTCAACTCCCAGTTTAGTAAACAGATTAATTTGCAGGTGGCCATCTGGAGTGTCTAGTGTAGGTAGATCTAGGTGTTTGAGAAAGTTAAAGGTGGTTGTTTGTACTGACCTGGACCATCTCTGTAATAGCATTTGGGGAGAGTGGAAGTCATTGGTGGAATTGGAGCACAAGGTCAAAAGTCCATGACTTATGCTAAAAGAATGAAAGGTTTGTGTCTTCCCTGTGATTTACCTTCTAATGTGCACCCTCATGCCAAACATTACCAGTAAATTTCTATCAGCTGATGTCCACTGAACTCAGTTAGTGCAGTGATGTTTGTTTGTATTCTTTTTTTTAATGTTTCTTTTTCTTCTCGAGTTCAAGCTTCTGGTGCAGATTTATATGAAAAATCAAGTCAGCCCACTGAATGGAACTTAAAATGGCAGCAATATGGGCGAATTGAAAAGGGAAAAGTTAGTTTAAAATATCTGAAGAAGCAGAGTAATATTTTCAAAGAAAACATTAATTGAAATTTATAATATTGCATATAGTTAAGTTTTGAGGGGAAAGAGGGAAAAGTAGATTCAAAATTAAGATGTGGCATATGACATTAAGATGCATGGAAGTGCATGAAATTGATGCACCTTTAAAATATATCAAATTGTCTTTAAATGAAGAGAGCTGTTATTTGTTTATGTTTGTATTTGACTTGAGCTTTGTTCCTGTTTTCAGGTTGGTGTAGTATGATAGAAATGAATTTCAAGGATGCATACAAGTCTTTTGCAAGGCTTAAAAATGAATCCAGGTGGTCTCAGTGTTATTATGCATACTTGACTGCAGGTTTGTTCCAAAACTGTACATTTTAATTTGCTTTGTAAAAGGAATGCAATGAATAATATTAGTCCAGTGTCAGAGGATTGTGGTACTGTATATCTTTGCTTAATGTGAAGCGTTCTCGGTAGCAGAAAAAAGGAAATGCAAATTCATGGTTGTGAAAAGAATTATACTACAAAATTTCACATTTAAAAAGATCTGATGTACAATAGTTAAATAAAGGAGGTACTACTAATTTAATACTATATTTTGTTAGCACTTGCTCTTTAAACCTGAAAATATCAATCAAGCAGTTCCTGTTCTATCATTTACAATCAAGAATTCTCCTATACTATTCCCCTGAAAAGGGTAAAGTCACCATAATCTTACCAGACCATAGGGCTACTCAATCATTATCGAGAGAGAGGACTGGTGATGGTCACCACATCTCTGGTGAGAGGCAAGAGTGAGGAGGAGAGTCTTCATGGTAACCTTAGTCAGTGTGGGAATTGAATCCATGCTGTTGGCATCATGCTGAAGTATTGGATTTCTTGTGATCGTCCAGTAACCACTGGCTAGCTGAACCAACCCATTCTCCTTCAACACATCACAGTTGTGAATTGTGAGTGATGGCCCTTGACATTAAGGCTGCATTCAACTGTTGTGGCATCAAGGAGTCCTGACAAAACTGGAATTAATGGGAATCTGGGGGCAAACTCTTCGCTATTGAAGCCATACCTGGCACAAAGGAAGATGGTCGCGGATGTTGGAGGTCAGTCATCTCAGCTCCAGGATGTTTCTGCAGGAGTTCCTCAGGGTAGTGTCCAACAATCCCCTGCTACTTCATCAATGACCTTCTCTCCATCATAAAGTCAGAAGTGGGGATGTTCGATGATGATTGCACAATGTTCAGCACCATTTGCGACAACTCCGATATTGAAGAAGTCCATGTCCAAATGCAACAAGATCCGGATAATATCTAGGTTTGGGCTGATAATTGGCAAGTAACATTCATGCCACACAAATGCCAGGCTATGACCTTTACCCATAAGAGACAACTTAACTACTTCCCCATAACATTTAATACTGTTAGCATCACTGAATTCCCCCACTATCAACATCCTGGAGGCTTATCATTGACCAAAAACTCAATTGGACTCACCACATAAACACTGGCTACAAGGGCATGTCAGAGGCTAGGAATACTGAGGCGAGTAACACACTACCTGACACCCCGTTGCCTATCCACCATTACAAGACACAAATTAGGAGTGTGATGGAATATTCTGCACTTTCCTGGATGGGTGCAGCCCCAACAACACTCCAGAGGCTTGACACCATCCATTAAAAAGCAACCACTTGATTGGCACAATACCTACAAGTGAAAGTGAGTACTGCAAATGCTGGAGATTAGAGTTGAGAGTGTGCTGTTGGAAAAGCACAGCAGGTCAGGTATCAACCAAGGAGCAGGAGAGTTGATGTTTCAGGCAAAAGCCCTTCATCAGGAATATTCCTGATGAAAGACTTTTGCCCGAAACGTCTTCTCCTGCTTCCCTGGGAGCGGCTGCCTGACCTACTGTGCTTTTCCAGCACCACACTCTCGACAATATCCACAAGCATCCACTCGCTCCACCACCAGCACTCAGTAGCAGCAATGTGTACTATCAACAAGATACACTGCAGAAATTCACCAAAGATCCTCAAACAGCACCTTGTAAACCCATGACGACTTCGAATCAAGGAGAGGAGCAGCAGATGTCTGCACACAACCACCTTTCACTTCCCTTCAAACTCACTACGTATCCTGACTTGGAAATATATCAACATTCCTTCACTGTCGTTGGGTCAAAATCCTGGCATTCCCTCCCAAATGGCGTTATGGGTCAACCCACAACAGGTGGACTGCAGCGGTTCTAGAAGGCAGCTCACCACCACCACCTTCTTGAGCAACTAGGGACAGACAATAAATGCTGGCCCAGCCAGAAATGCTAACCTCCACAGATAATTTTTCTTTAAAATACCCAGTTCAAGCATTGCTGTTACTGTATTCTTGCTTAGTGGCCTCAAATAAAAAAATACTGGTTTACAGCTCTCAGCAGGTTCTCTGTCATCTTCAGCTGCTCTAGACCCAGACTGTAACTGTCTGTTTGTATGAGAAATTACCCAGATAAAATCCAGGTCAAAAAGAACACACAACAGTGTGACATACTTTGATGCCCTGAAAGAGATTCAAACAACTAATTCCAAGTGCAAAACTTCCTCCTAGTTTTGGGAAATCATATGAATAATTTAGACCTCTAAATACAAAGAGATAGATCATTGTTTAGCTTATAATCGTTACACTACAACCTCCTAAAATGAACAGAGGCCAACATTTACAAACTAAATATTTTTGTTTTATTGTGCATTTAAAATGTTTAGTTCGCAAATTAAAAGTTGTATTCCTAAAACATGAATTAATACATTTGATACATGATTAATTAATACATTAGATAAGTAAGAAATAGCATTCATGATGAATAAAAGTTAAATGTAATATGATTCAGAATCTAATAGTGCCATTTTGACATTTGCTTCACTTTTACTTTATTTGCTGCACTGTTGTGTGTTGATATTTTGACTGGTTGCATAAAATAAGATTTTTGTAATTCTTTGATCAAGCCTGCCAGGGAGCAACAGGTGAAACTGACAAGGCACAAGAAGTATTCATTGAAGTCCAGAAGTTATTCAGAAGGAAGAATAATCAAATTGAGCAATTTTCCTCCCGAAAGGTAGACTGATGTGGTTCCGTTTTTTTTAATTTCTCAAACGGAGAGATGAGTAAATGCTTAAGAATTGATTAGAAATTTTGAAATTTGAAAGCCCAGATCTTCGTATTGGGGTCAGATGCCCATTGCACCTGCATTGTTTAAAAATGACAGGGCTCCCATTTAATGCAGTCAGAGCCCGAGAGACCCAAAGCAAAGGCAAAGGTTTTTCAACCCATTGTGTCCATGCTGGTCAAAAAAATACCCCTAATATTTCTAATCCCATTTTCCAGCATTTGGCCATAGCCTTGTATGTCTTGGTATTGCGAGTGTTTATCTAAATACTTCTTAAGTGTTATGAGGGCTTCTGCCTCAACCACTCTTATAAGCAGTGAGTCCCACCCTCTGGGTGAGGGAAAAAATTCCTCACATCCCTTCTAAACCTCCTGCCCTTCTCTTAAACCTGTGCCCTAGTCTTAGAGGCATACATCTTGGAAACAGACTTTTAAGTCCAACCAGTCCATGCTGACCATGCTCCCAAATTAGACTAGTCCCACCTGCCTGCATTTGGCCCATATTCCTCCAAATCTTTCCTATTCATGAACTTATTGTAGCTGTACCTGCATCCACCACTTCTATGATGTCTTAATCAAGGGGTAGTTTCCTCCATGTCTACCCTGTCTAGGCCCCTCGTAAATTTATACATCTCAATCACGTGCCCTCTCAGCCTCCTCTGATCCAAGAAAAACAACCCAGCCTATCCAATGACCAAAACGCTCCAGTCCAGGCAACATTCTGGTAAATCTCTCCTACACCCTCTCCAGTACTATCACATCCTTTGTATAATGTGGGATCCAGAAATACACTCAATAGTTTAGCTAGGGTCTAACCAATGTTTTGTACACTTTGGGCATAACCTCCCTGCTCTTAAATTCTATGCCTTGGCTAATATAGACAAGTGTTCCATATAATAAAACAAAGTACTGTGACTGCTGGAAATCTGAAATCTTCCATTCTGAAGTCACTGGACTTGAAATGTTAACTCTGCTTTCTCTCCAGAGATGCAGCCAGCTTGGCAGAGTTTTTCCAGTAATTTATGATTTTATTCCATATGCCTTCTTAACCGTTCAGTTTACCTGCCCTGATATCTTACGGGACCAGTGATCCTGCACACCAAACTCAATCTGATGCTTGGTGCTTTCCAGGATCCTGCTGTTCAACTAACATTACCTTGTCATGTTTGTTCATCTCAAGTGTATCACCTCACAGTTATCCAGATTGAATTCCATTTAACGTTATTCAGCTCATCTAACTGATGAGGAAAATCTGCTTCTGTTTGTGAAGGGCATGTATGCATCTGCAAAAACCAAATTCTGTGTATACTGAAAAATCAAAAATGCTGGAAATTCTTGGCAGGTTAAACAACATCTGTGGAGATAGAAACAGTGTTTACGGTTTCGGTGTAATTTTTTTTGTCAGAGTTGACTCACGTGTTAACTCTGTTTCTCCCCAGAGAAAGTGCCAAACTTGCTGAGTAGTTCCAGCAGCTTGTAAGGATTTGTTGTCTTTCTTTAAGAAAAGAGAGTCAAAATTAATGGGTTTTTTTAATGTTTGTTAATTTCTGTGCAGGCTGAAAGATTCCAGAAGGAGAAGCCCACCAAAGAATTATGTGTCCTCGCTGTCATTGAAGTGCTGTATTTGTGGAAAGCACTTGCCAATTGTTCCCCTTCAAATCTGCAGCAAATGAATCAAGGTAACCTACTATTGCAGTAATTTAAACAAGAATATTAAAGAGACTCTGGTCTGGCAGCATCTCTGAAGAGGGAAAAATAGAGTTGTCATTTTTTTAGTTGAAAATGTGTTGCTGGAAAAGAGCAGCAGCATCCAATGAACAGGAGAATCGACGTTTCGGGCATAAGCCCATCTTCAGGCTTATGCCTGAATTCTCCTGTTCCTAGGATGCTGTCTGACCTGCTGCGCTTTTCCAGCAACACATTTTCAGCTCTGATCTGCAGCATCTGCAGTCCTCATTTCTCCTTGTCATTTTTTTTACTCTAGTTCCGTAAAACAGTCATAATAGACTTGAAACATTAAATCTGTTTCTTTCTCCACAGTGTTGTCAGACCTGCTGAGTTTGTCCAGCACTTTGTTTTCATTTCAGATCTCCAGCATTTGCAGTACATTGCTTTTATTTGAACCTACAACTTCACGCAGGTTTTTTTGCATATTATGTTGAGAGTCTAAGCATAGAAACAGTCCATTGGCCCTGCAGCTTTGCTGAGGAGCTACTGTATAGACAGTGGGCCAAATTGATGCCTCCTGCACTGTAATAATTCTGTGATTTATATGAAAGTTCAAGTTCACACAAACAACACGGTGTAAAAATTGCTATGGAGGCTGACTAAGTGAATCGCATCTACTTTGCTAAATTCTCAATAGACAATATTGAAATTAATTCTTGCCCACTTTCAAAAAAAGAAATAATAAAATTATTTTTCAGAAGAGTAGAAGCAGCATTACATGCTACTGCCCCTAAAGCATTTGAAGTGATCATTGCACAATGTATGTACAAGCAACAGCTGCCTACCCTATCCCTGCATTCTTTGGTTTTTGTGGAAAGCACTTGCCCACTGTGAACCTGCATCCCAGAACTCTTATCAATCTCTGTCTTGAATTTACTCAAAGACTTTTATCCGCAGCCCTCTGGAATAAATAATTCCAAATATTTACATCTTGCGGAATGAAGACATTCCTCCTCAACTCGGTCTTCAATGATTCTGAAACTGTCACCCCAGTACTAGAATCTCAAGGCAAGAAAAACCAACTCTCAATGTCTAACCTGTCAGGCATTATAAAAATTATTTGTCTAAAATAAGACCATACGATTGGGAGCAAGTTGGCCATTCACCCCATCGAGTCTGCTCTGCTATTCAATGAGATTATGGCTGATCTTCTAATACTGAAAATGTGTTGCTGGAAAAGCGCAACAGGTCAGGCAGCATCTAAGGAGCAGGAGAGCCTGACCTGCTGCGTCTCCTGCTCTTTGGATGCTGCCTGACCTGCTGCGCTTTTCCAGCAACACATTTTCAGCTCTGATCTCCAGCATCTGCAGTCCTCACTTTCTCCCTGATCTTCTAATACTCAACTCCATTTACCTGCCTTATCCCAATAATCGTCAATTTCTTTACTGATTAAAAATCTGTCTACTTTGGTTCTGAATATATTTAACGACCCACACTACACAGTCCTCATCCACAAAGACTTTCTTTGAGTACTCTTTGAGAAAAGAAATTCCTCTTCATCACTCTCTTAACTGTGTGGCCACACATTCTGAGATTGTGCTTTTTGGTCCAACGCTCTCCTACAAGGGAAAACAACCTCTCAATATCTACCCTATCAATCTCCCTAAGAGTTCTATGTTTCAGTAAAGTTGCCTCTCATTCTTTTTAAACTTCAATGAATAGAAGCCCTTCATACTCAACCTCCTGTGATTAAAAAAAATCCCTTCATATATTCCATCTGCTATGTTTTTTCACCACCCGATTAACTTACTTATTCTTCTGAAAGCTCTGTGTCACACTCATCTTAGATAGAGATGTACAGCATGGAAACAGACCCTTCAGTCCAACTTGTCCATGCCGACCAGATATCTCAAACCAATCATGTCCCACCTGCCAGCAACCGGCCCATATCCCTCCAAACCCTTCTTATTCATATACCCATCCAGATTCCTTTTAAATATTGCAACTGTAACAGCCTCCACCACTTCCTCTGGCCGCTCATTCCATAAATGTACCATCCTCTGCGTGAAAAAGTTGCCCCTTGGGTCCCTTTTATAGCTTTCCTCTCTCACCCTAAACCTATGCCCTTTAGTTCTGGACTTCTCCACTACTGGGAAAAGACTTTGTCTATTTATCCTATCCATGTCCCTCATGATTTTATAAACCTCTATAAGGTCACTCTTCAGCCTCTGACACTCCAGGGAAAACAGTCCCAGCCTATTCAACCTCTCCCTCCAGCTCAAATCCTCCAACCTGGCAACATCCTTGTAAATCTTTTCTGAACTCTTTCAAGTTTCACAACATCCTTCCAGTGGGAAGGAGACCAGAATTGCATGCAGTATTCCAAAAGTGGCCTAACCAATGTCCTGTACAGCCACAACATGACTTCCCAACTCCTGTACTCAATACACTGACCAATAAAGGAAAGCATACCAAACACCTTCTTCACTATCCTATCTTCCTGCGACTCCACTTTCAAGGAGCAATGAACATGCACTCCAAGGTCTCTTTGTTCAGCAACACTCCCTAGGACCTTACCATTAAGTGTATAAGTCCTGCTAAGATTTGCTTTCCCAAAATGCAGGACCTCGCATTTATCTGAATTAATCTCCATCTGCCACTTTCCTGCATTCAATATCTGATTTAAAAACAAAAGTATAATTATCCACAATGTTCTACATTCTGGGCATGGCAAAACATTGAACTTGCCGCTTCATGAGAAGCCATTGTTTGGTGAATATTCATCTCCTCATCTGAAGTTTCTATTGGCATCACTGTGTCTATTTCAAAACAGCTCTACCAGCAGAAGTAAACTCTGATCAAGATAGAAATTACAGCAGTCTCCTAACTAAATAGGATAGTTTTGTGAGCAAGATAGTCAATGGAGAACAGTAATGAAATCCTGTTACAGCAGTGTGATCTGCAGGGGGGAATCTGAAGGAGGGGGATTAAGCACTTATTTCCATTCTGATCAGGACTAGTGGGGTCACCTGTAACCTCCATATCCCCAACCTTGCCTCCTACCCTGTTGAAAGGTCAACGCTAATAACATCCCAACTCACCTGGATATGAGACTCTTGGTGTTTGCTGAATGTTTATTTATTGGCTTGTTCATCTCCCTTTGTGAGACAACTTCATTGCCTAAAATCTATTGCTTGTCTTGATGTTTTATGTAAATAGACTTTGCTTTGTATTTGCATAGGAAACTTAATGCATTAACAGTTTGAAACTCCTGATTCTTGTTGAATTAATTATGCATGAAACCATCAGAAAGAGAATACTTAATCTATAACAACTAACCTAATACTGCATGTTGAGTGTGTGTAGTTTTGCAATTGTATAATCTGCGATTATGCCTTTGTTATTTAATGCAGTGAATACAATTAAATTGAGGTTTCTGAGATTAACTGAAAATAATCCTTCACAAAGTATGCATCTTCCTGGTTATTTTTCCTATAGTGATTGATTTTTAGTCTGAATGCAACAAGTCAAGTTTTATAATCGACAACCTAATGTGTCCTCTTTTATGCAGCTTGTCAAGAAATGCATGAGCCATTAACAATTGGGTTAAAACACCTTCTCCTGGGTGCAATACACAAATGTCTAGGAAATTCAGATGGTGCTATTCAGGTGTGTATGTGTAGCCTGTCTTTAACACATCTGCTCATGCTGATAGCACTTTAAGAATTGCATTTTGTTTTCTATTCAACATCAACATATTCAGTAAAATTTAAACACAATATAAAATTTCCAAATGAAAGACATTTAAAACTCTGTGTTGTATTAATATATTGTGAAAGTATATTTGAAATGTAAAAATATTATAAATAAACCTGGTATTCTACAGGTATATTTACAGCTCAATTACTGTTTTAAATAACATTGATTGATCTTGAGTGTATCTTGTAACGTGCTCATAAGGAAGAATGCACTTGAAAGCCCCAAACTTCACCAAACTGTAACGGTAATACAGTTTTGAGCATCTGATTTAAGTTCCTCTCCTTTCCCTTCCACCTATAATTGCATGAATACTGTATACCTATGCAATATACAATCACTTTTTGTAAAACATATTTATCAATCAATATGTGCGACATGGTTTCACATTGTAACTTGGTTTCTTTTTGCAGTTCTTCCACCTAGCTATAAAGGATGAGTTGAGTCGTCAGAACAATGCATACATACAGCCATATGCTTGTTATGAACTTGGATGTCAGTTATTAGAAAATCCAGAGGTATGTATATCCAACATTAATCAAAGCTGGCTGAATGTAACATCTCATCCATTTTACAGACTTTATCTTGCAAAGAATTGTCCCACTAATTAGTAGGTTTTATAAAAGCTGCAACTCTGTTTTTAGAACTGAAAATATTGCACATACTGTTCACCCACATTTGACAGCCATATTGGTTTTCTGACCTTTAGCTTTTAATTTATGATATATACCAAGATTCTTAAGAGTTTAGTTTAATTTGTCTGATTTAATTGTTCCTACTCATGATCAAAATTTCTTTTGTGAGGCAAATCCAAATTTGCTGATTGCACAGTTATCAGTATTGTAGACAGTTTAGATTCAAAGCATAAAAATATAAAGGGATATTAATAGATGAGGTAAATGGACAAAACTGTGGCAGACAGAGTCCAGTGTAAGCAAATGTGAGGTTACCCATTTTGGACCAGGAAAGGATAGATCAGGGTACTTTCCAGATGCCAGATGGTGTGAAGTTAAACACAGTGGATGTCCAAAGAGACTTGGGGTATCAAGTGCATAAATCTTTAAAAGATGACACACAGTGCAGAAAACAAGAAAGCTAATGGGATGCTGGCTTTTATGAAGAGTGGAGTGGAAAGGTGCAGAATTTACACTGCAGTTATATAAAAGCCTGGTTAGACTCCACTTGGAGTGCTGTGAGCAGATCTGGGTGTCATTCATACAGTCATAGAGATGTACAGAACCTTGGGAAGGATAAATTGGCCTTGGAGGGAGTACAATGTAGGTTTACAAGAATGAGACCTGGACTTCAGAGGTTAAGTGATAAAGACAGATTATGTAAATTAGGTATCTTTGTTCTAGAATTTAGAAAGTTAAATGGTGATCTGATCAAAGTCCTCAAGATATTAACATGAAAAGAAAGTAGATAAATTATTTCCACTTGTTTGGGATTCTAGAACTAGGGAGCATTGTCAAAAGATTAGGGCCAGACCTTTTACGAGAATTGTTGGGAAACAGAAGTTTGGAACTATCTTCCACCAAGAGCAGTGGATCTGGATCAGTTGTTAATTTTAAATTTTGATTAAGCAAAGGCCACACATCAGCCATGATCTCATTGAATGACAGAACAGGGTTGAGGGCTGAATTGCCTACTCCAGTTCCTATATTCCAATTGTAAAACCTTCAAATTATTCTCCAGAGATGCTGTATTATTGAATGTAAATGATAGTCTTATAATAGTGCCTTGCAATTGTGATTTTATTGCCATTATTTGAGTGGAGGACATATTGTTAATACGTTTACTTTTTTTTTTAAATGATAGACTTTGGATAAAGGCAGAACTTTACTGTACCAAGCCAAGGTAAGTTAGAAAACCTGTGTCTGATTTCTTTGTAGTTTAGATATTTTGACATTGACCAAATCCTTGTATGGAAACACTGCAAGCAAACACCCAGACTTGTAAAGTATATTACTGATTGGTTACATATCTAATGTTGCTGGAAAAGTGCAGCAGGTCAGGCAGCATCCAAGGAGCAGGAGAATCGATGTTTCGGGCATGAGTTCATGCCCGAAACGTCCGTTCTCCTGCTCCTTGGATGCTGCCTGACCTGCTGCGCTTTTCCAGCAACACATTTTCAGCTCTGATCTCCAGCATCTGCAGACCTCACTTTCTCCTACATATTACTGTGTAAAGGACACTCTCTAATATAGATGGTAAAAACAGATAATGGCCAACTATGTTGTGCAAAGTCATTTTACACATGGGGAGAAAGTGAGGACTGCAGATGCTGGAGATCAGAGCTGAAAATGTGTTGCAGGAAAGCGCAGCAGGTCAGGCAGCATCCAAGGAGCAGGAGAATCGACGTTTCGGGCATGAGCCCTTCTTTAGGAATTCCTGAAGAAGGGCTCATGCCTGAAACGTCGATTCTCCTGCTCCTTGGATGCTGCCTGATCTGCTGCGCTTTTCCAGCAACACATTTTCAGCATTTTACATATGACCCTTCTAGTCAAGAGAGGGAGAGACTTATCTCTTGAGCTACACTACGTTTGAAGCAGAGTCAGAAGTGAAAAAGCAATATCTAACCCACTGTGCCACCCAATTTTGCTGAAACTGATTGCATTGATCGTTTCCAATTTAAACTTAGTTCCCAAAGTGTATTCTGTTTTCTTAATTAATTCACAAGATGTGAGCATTGCTGGCTTGACTAGCGTTTGTTGCCCATTCCTAATTACTCAGATGTCGCTTAAGAGTCAAACATATTGCGATGGATATGGAATCACATACAGGCTAGACCAAATGAGAAAGTCAGTTTTCTTCTCTGAAGGATATTAGTGAGCCAGATGTTTTTTTTAACAACAATTGACAGTGTGCATGTTTGCAATTAGGCAACTTTTTAAATTCAATAAAAGTATGGAATTAAATTTTACCATTTGCTATGGTGGGAATCAGCTCCCTAAAACATTAGCCTGGGTCTGTGGATTGCTAGTCCACTAATACTACCACGACACTGCTGTCTATTTACGTTATATATATCATAAGGGCCGGTTATTTAGTTCAACCGGTCCATGTCAGTAATTATGTTCTATGTGAGCCCCTATTTTGAAACAAATCAATGGTATCATAACTTGGAAATAGCATTTAACAGCACTGAATTATGTCGCCTCTGAGAACAAAGACTTACTATGAAAAGAATGATCTCTCTTTAGATGAAGTATATTGTGGATACATGTGCGGTTATCCATTTTTGTAGCCAAAACAGGAATGTAGATTATTATCTGAGTAGTGGTAGATTAAGAAAGGGTGAGGTGCAATGAGATCTGGGTGACCTTGTACTCCAGTCGCTGAAGTTAAGCATGCAGGTACAATACATAGTGAAGAAGGCAAACGGCAGGCTGATCTTCATAGGGAGAGGATTAGAGTACAGGAGCAAGTGTGTCTTGCTGCAATTCTACATGGCATTGGCGAGTCCACACCTGGAGTATTATGTGCAGTTTTAGTCTCCTTATCTGAGGAAGAATATTCTGGTTATGGAGGGAGGGAAATTAAGGTTTGTCAGAATGATTCCTGGGATGGCAGGTCAGATCTATGAGGAGAGACTGTATCAGTTGGGATTCTATTTGCTAGAATTCAGAGGAATGGTGGAGGTGGGGTGAGGGTTCTCACAGAAACCTATAAAATTCTCGCAAGACTAGACAGGTAAGTGCAGGAAGGATATTTGTGATGACCAAGGAGTTCAGAACCAGGGAAGTACAGTCACAAGACAGGCTAGTAGAAGAAATTGCAGGCCATAGGAAGAAATTATAGAAGTTAGGAGCAAGTGGCTATTTGGTTGTGGAGTCCAGAACTAGAGGGCATAGGTAAAGGGTGAAAGGGGAAAGATATAAAAGAGACCTAAGGGGCAACATCAGAGGATGGTGCGGGTATGGAATGAGCTGCCAGAGGAAGTGGTGGAGGCTGGTACAATTGCAATATTTAAAAGACATCTGGATGGGTCTATGAATAGGAAGGGTTTAGAGGGATATGGGCCAAGTGCTGGCAAATGGGATTAGATTAGGTGGGATATCTGGTCGGCGTGGAAGGTAGTACCGAAGGGTCTGTTTCCATGCTGTATGTCTTTCTGACTCTATGACTATAACTGCCTTCTTGATTTACTGCAGTACTTGGGGGTGAGGGACACCCACAGCGCTGTTTAGAAGGAATTCCAGGATTTTGGCCCAGTGACACTGAAGGAACAGTGATACAGTTCTATATCATGATCGTTTGTGGCTTAGAGTCATAGAGGTGTATAGCATGGAAACAGACTCTTCAGTTCAGCTCATCCATGCCGACCAGATATCCTTAATTAATCTAGTCTCTTTTGCCAGTATTTGGCCCATATCCTTCTAAACCCATGAATTTACAATTCGAGGTGTTCCTCAGCAAATACTGAGCTGCTGCTTCTTAATGGCAGATATTGCAGGTTTGGAAAATGCCATTGGAGGAAATGCTGCAGTGCCTTTTCTAGATGGTGCACACTGCTGCCACTATGAGTTTCACATTTGAGGGAGTGAAAGTTGGAGATGGTAGATAGGATACCAGTGGCTTTGTCCAGATGTACCTGAGCTTCTTAAATGTTATTGTAGCTGAGGCCAGTGGGGAATATTCCATCAATTTCCTGACATGTGCCTTGTAGAGGATGAACAGACTTTGGAGAGCTGAGTGGTCAGTTACTTGCTGCAGACCTCCTCACCTCTGGTAGCCACAATATTTACAAGGTGGCTAGTTCAGTTTCTGGTCAATGGTATCCCTGAGGACATTAATAGTTGGGGATCCAGCAGTGGTTAAGTCTATTTAACATAAGGAGGTAATAGTTAGAATTATTTTTTTTTGTTGGAAATCTGCATTGCTGGCAGGCAGTTGTGTGACATAGATGTTACTTGCTACTTATGAACCCCTTTATAACTTCAACTAGGATTACTTTGGTACTATGATAGATGCAGAATTCTGATTGGTGGAATTCAGCCATGGGTTCTGGGAAAGATATGAAAAATGTTTGGAGGTGAAAACATTGTCAAGGCCCTCAGAAGGGAAAGGGCGGTTCGGAGATTTGCAAAGGCAAAGAAAGAAACCAAGGAGAGGAGAGTATTTTTTAAGGAAAGGGAAAGAGCAAACCATTTACAATATTGGTTAATGTGGGCGTCAGAATGGGAAGTTGGATTATAAATTTTAGTGGGAGTAGGATTGAGAGGTCAAGAGATGAATTATCTTGTACAGGCTGACTCAGCGTGGATTCTGGATTAGTGGTGCTGGAAAAGCACAGCAGTTCAGGCAGCATCCGAGGAGCAGTAAAATCGATGTTCCAAGCCCATCATCAGGAATACAGGCAGAGTGCCTGAAGGGTGGAGAGATAAATGAGAGGAGGGTGGGGGTGCGGAGAAAGTAGCATAGAGTACAATAGGTGAGTGGGGGAGAGGATGAAGGTGATAGGTCAGGGAGGAGAGGGTGGCCTTGAGAAGAGACAGGAAAGGAAATTTGGAAAATATATAGCAAGGAACATGGGCCACCTGGATATCTTCTAAACTATACAGTTCTATGAATCAATAATCATTCAGTTCTGTTCCTTACCATCTGTAAAGTTATTGTCTCCCAGTGATACACATTGTAGGATTCCAATCCTCCACATACAAGTTATCAGAATCATGGAATCATTCATTTCAGAATTGGTCCATAGAGTCTGCACTAGCAAAAAAAGATACTGTAAATCTACACTGGTCCCACTTTCCCTCATTAGGCTGAAAGCCATGAATATTATGACAATTCAAATTCTTGTCTAATTACTTTTTAAATGTTTGTCAACGCTACGACCCTCCCAGGCAGTGTGTTCCAGATTCCCATGACTCTCTCAAATCTTTAAAATTATGCCCCTTTATTATTGATCCTTCCACACACACACACACACACACACACACACACACACACGTCTCTGCCTTTGTTTACCTTGTCCATCCTCCTCATATGTTACACATCACTATTAAGTCACCTTCTGGCTTCCAAAATCCCCAGACAACCGATTCTTTCTGGTATTGGTATATTTAACTTGCCAACTAGACAATTTCCGAATGAGATTTGAGATGATAATTTTTTAAATCGGGAAAGAACTTTTAAACTTACACCATTCAAAACAGAGGTAAGTTATTTTTGAATATTCAATGTTTTCTTTTAATTGTTTAATTCAGTGTCTGTGAATATGACATAGGTGACTTTAGATTAATATGATTGAATTATTTAAGCTGTCTTTATCAGATGCTGATTCAGAAAATACATTTTATCCTTGTTAGTTAATTCTCATTTTCTTACTTTGCAGGAAGAGTTTGCTGGTTATGATTTTGAAAACCGTCTTCATGTGCGTATTCATACTGCGTTAGCATCATTGAAAGAAGTTGTTCCACAGTGATCTTTGCCAAATAGAAGTCCTCTCCAGTGCACATGTGATTGAACTTAATTAGTTCCTGCACTTTATGCTGTAACTATACAGCAAAGGAAATAGTGGTTGGCCTGAGCTCATAAAGGCTGCCTTAAACCTAAGCATGTAGAATATCTTTGGACGCATAGGGGCAGTTTCACTGATAAATGAGATGCATTGAAGCTGTTGCTTCTTTATTATAGGTAGTTAAACAGGAGAAGGCTTAGGGATTCCAAGGATTATCAAGTGGCCTTGCTTTTCTTCCCCCACTTTTACTGTACTTCAAATTGGACCTAATTGTAATATCAGTGCAGTTTATCAAAGCACAGAGCCCATTTACATCACTTAGGCAGATTCTCAATGTGCTTTGGTTAAGGTAGCAGAAGGTCAGGAAGGAAAAAGTGTTCATGGCTTTTGCCTGTTAATAGCCATATTTTTGTTGCACTAATTATATTTTTAATTTGCCTAGATTTAACACCATCATTATTTTCAGATGTGTAAAATATTGTTAGCACTTTTTAAATTCTCTTTTATATCAGACCCCGCAGAACACCAGCAGCAAAGGACTTGAGTTCATTTCTGCTCAGGGTCATTTGTTAATTATGAATGAAAGGTGCAGTATCTACAAGGTCTTTTTAGTTAAAGCCTTCTTCAAACCTATGATGCCACTATACTAAGATGTTCTTTGAGATCTTCTGGTATACTTTTTTAAAAAATACCTCAGTTGTAGATCAGATGCAAAAGAAACAAAATAAATTGTGAAAATTCATACATTTTTAAAGGAATATCTGGGGAACAAGATAATGGGCAAATCAAATTGTCTTGTAGATCTCAGTGTCTCTTTACCTACTTTGTGATTTTTTTTGTCATATGACTATATTTGTATCTGCTCTTAACAGGGTAAATAAGATTTCATTACATTAGATGATGCCTATGCTAAATTATCAATGGACCATTATCTGAGAGGTGAGAACCATTGAATAAGAACTTATCACCTGGATGCAGATGTCACCATGTTTGGTGCTAAAAGTTTATTTTTTAATAAAAATTCTGAGGCATGATCTAATAGTAATAAAATCACAAATAATATTGTTCCTAAATTCTATATAACCTTGTGTGGCTTGTCCAACAGCCATGAATGTTTATTGCACCAGTTTTCCCCATTTCCTGAAGCTGTTGACTCTTTGCTGCATTGTGATTCAATAGGCGCTGGTTGCCGTCTGATACCTTGTCCAACTGACCAGTTGACTTGGCACAGACTTGAGGTCTTTCTGTGTGACTGAGCAGCTCACCTGTGCTGTTGCTGGTTATGTTGGATTATTTATTTATTTCTGAATTTTCAGGTTGTTGCTCAGCAAATAATTTTACTCGTGAATTAGAGCCTTGTCCTGTGTTTCTAAACTTAAAATTCTGGGATTTAAATCCCCTTACTTAGATGGTAGTATAATTCTATAATGTGGTAATTTCTGTTTTATTTTAACAGTAGAATTAAATAACTGAGTTGTCTGACATTGAGTAATGTGATAAACTAAATGTGAATCTTCTAATTTGATTCAGACTGGAGAATGTTATCAACAGTTTTGCTCTGGTACACACATTACTCAGGGGACAGGAAGTTTTAAAATTACAAAAATGTTAATGAACTGAGGTAAGTTACTCAAGGAATTAATGTGTCCCTGGTTGTAGTAACAGTATTTCATAAACAGAGAAACAATTTGTTCACCTTGCAATTGACAAGTGACGTGATTCTAGAAGGATATGGGACTTATAAATGTTCTGCCTCCCCGTCACTCACTGTTACTGTGATATGGTTTAAGACTGGGATTGAGAACTGGGTTTTTTCATTGTGTACAAGTGGAAATGTTGACTGACTGGATGGTGAGGAAAACTCATTGTATTTTTCACTGTCTGTAGACTACTGTTACTCTGCTGTATTAAAAAAAAGACTTCTGTCCATATGCATTGTGATTTATTCCAAAAAAATTGCACTTTCTCTATACAATTACTACATTTAAAAGACATTTGTACATGGCTGTGGATAGGAAAGGTTTAGAGGGATATGGGCCAAATGCAGGTAAATGGGGCTAGTTTCGGATTAGGAAACTTAGTCAGCATGGACAAGTTGGGCTCTATATAACTAAAATATGGATAGTTATATAGCATACAGGAATGTGGAAATAATTTGAAAGCAATTTCAAAATATTTAGAGTCATAAAGTCATACAGCATGGAAACAGGCCCTTTGGCCCAAACTGGTCCAAGCTGACCATGGTGTCCACTCAGCTAGTTCCAATTGCCTGTATTTTTGTCCATATTCCTCAATACCCTTCCCATCCATGTAGTTATCCAAATGTGTTTTAAATGTTGCTATTGTACCTGCCCCAACCACTTTCTCTGGCAGTCCATTTCACATTCACACTACTCTCTGTGTGGAGAAATTGTCCCTCAGGTCCTCCTTAAATTTTTCCCTCCCTCACTTTCAACCTAGTTTTCAATTCCCCATTCATAGGAAAAAGATTATATGTATTCATCCTATCTATGGCCCTCATAATTTTATATACCTCAAAAAGGTCACCCCTCATTCTCTGACATTCCAGGGAGTAGAGTCCGATCCTGGTCAACCTCTCCCTATAGTTTGGGGCTACTGTCCTGGCAACATTCTTGTAAATCATCTTTGCACTGTTTCCAGTTTAACTGTCTGTTCTATTACAGGATGACCAAACTGTACACAATACTCCTAAGTGCAGCCTCACCAATGATTTGTACAACTGTAACATAACATCCTAACTCGTATACTCAATGCTTTAACTGATAAAGGCCAGCATACTAAATGCCTTCTTCACCACCTTGTCTACTTTATCTACTTTGATACTGCTTTCAAATGACTAAGTACTTGTACTCCTAGGTCCCTCTGTTCCACAACACTCCTCAAGACCTCACCATTTACAGTAATGTACATGCCCTCCTTTGGTTTGCCTTTACAAATTGTAACACCTTACACTTATCTATATTGAGTTGCATCTGCCAATTCTCAGCCAACTTCTTCATCTGATGAAGATGCCCCTAATATTTGATAACCTTCCTCACTATTGATGATGCCTCTTAAGTTTGCGGATGATACAAAATTACTAATCATGCTGTGTACATTCACATCCAGATAATTTATGTAAGTAACAAAGGTCCCAGCACTGACCCCTGTGGCACACCACTAGTCACAGGCCTCCAGTCCGAGAAATAACCTTCTTCAACCGTCACCCTCTGCTTCCTACCATCAAGCCGATTTTGAATCCAATTAACTAGCTCTCCCTGGATCCCATGCGACCTAACCTTCAAAGGCCTTATTAAAGTCCATGTAGACAGCATCCACTGCTGTACCGACATCTATCCTCTTGGTTACCTCTTTGAAGAGCTCGAAAAGATTTGTCAGACATGACTTCCCATGCACAAATCCATGCCAACTATCCCTAGTTAGACTACCCAAATGTTGGTTGATTTTGTCCCTTAGTATCCTCCAACAACCTGCCTAAAATTGATGTCAGGGTCACTGTTCTATAGTTCCCTAGCTAATCTTTGCTACCTTTCTTAAACAATGGAACAACATTAGCTAAAATTTGACCAAACTTTTAGGGGGAAAATTCAGTACTTTAAACTGTTGCTTCAAAGCATAGTATTGTTTTACCTTAAGTATTCCATTGCACAAGATTCAATATTATACTTGTAAACAAGTGTATTCATACATGACTCTGTTCGCCGAGCTGGAAGTTTTTGTTGCAAACGTTTCGTCCCCTGGCTAGGCGACATCATCAGTGCTTGGGAGCCTCCTGCGAAGCACTTCTTTGATGTTTCCTCCGGTGTTTATAGTGGTCTGTCCCTGCCGCTTCCGGTTGTCAGTTTCAGCTGTCCGCTGTAGTGGTTGGTATATTGGGTCCAGGTCGATGTGTTTGTTGATGGAGTTTGTGGATGAATGCCATGCCTCTAGGAATTCCCTGGCTGTTCTCTGTCTGGCTTGACCTGTGATAGTAGTGTTGTCCCAGTCGAATTCATATTGCTTGTTGTCTGC
>NC_057713.1:3232086-3244558 GCF_004010195.1 Chiloscyllium plagiosum
GATGCTGCCTGACCTGCTGTGCTGTTCCAGCAATAAAGTTTCAGCTTTGATCTCCAGCGTCTGCAGACCTCACTTTCTCCTCGAACAAAACTGAACACAATACTCCAACTGCAACCTTACCAACATCCTGCACAACTGCAACATAACGTCCCACCTTCTAACCTCAATGCCCTGATGCAGGCCAGTGTGCCAACAACCTTCTTCACTGTCCTGTGTATCTGTGACTCAAATTTTAGACAACCATGCACCTGATCTCTAATTTCCTTTGTTACACTACACTCCTTAAGACCCTCTCATTCATTATTAAACTCCTACCTGGATTTGGCTTTCCAAAATGCAAGACGTGACCCTTACTTATGTTAAACTCCACATGTTATTTCTCAGCCCACTTCTGCTGCCGATCAAGGTACTGCTGCAATTTCTGGTAATGTTCCTCATTGGAACCCTCCTATTTTAGTGTCATCTGCAAACTTACTATCCTTCCAGCCCGGCACCGCCTTCCTGGCCTGCAGTCTTCTTCTTGACCTCTCCGCCTCCATCCTACTCCGACCTATCACCCTCACCTTGACCTCTTTCCACCTATCACATTTCCAACGCCCCTCCTCCAAGTCCCTCCTCCCTACCTTTTATCTTCTCCTGCTGAACACTCTCTGCTCATTCCTGAAGAAGGGCCTGTGCCCGAAACGTCGAATCTCCTGTTCCCTGGATGCTGCCTGACCTGCTGTGCTGTTCCAGCAATAAAGTTTCAACCTCGATCTCCAGCATCTGCAGACCTCACTTTCTCCTCCGTTATATGGGCATTGCATTGGCATGAAAAGGATGATATGGGAATTGGACACACTGTTAGACAGAATAATTCTGCTAATAGGAATAATGAAAAAAATTAAATAATTATTTTGCTTTGGCATTTGGTGATAGAACAAGTTGGCATGCTATTGAACATGTAATGAGATAGGAACATTTAAACAAATTGAATCAATTAATCAACTCTGAGAATAAAACCCCTGGTTCAGATGGATTGCATCCACTAATTTCAAATAATCTAGGAACGAAATGGCAGCCATTGCTGCATATATTTAGTAACCTGTTAGAAAGAAAATTGTAATGCCAGCCAATTTGATTAAAAAGGGGAGCAAACATGCCCAGGGAATTATAGGCCAGCCATCTTAATGTTAGTATTAGGAAAAAACAATAGAAAACTGAAAATAAAGATCTATAGAAGATTAACCAGGAAAGAAATAATAAATAGTATGGGTTTCAAATGGGAATTAAATCTTATGGAATTTAAATATAAGGTGGTTATTGATGATATGGGCCAAGTGTTGTCAAATGGGACTAAATTATTTAGGATCTCTATTTGGCATAGACAAGTTGGAGCAAAGGGTCTGTTTCTGTGCAAATCATCTCTATGCTTCTATGACTTGATGTAGAAAATGTAATTTACTTGGATTTTCAAAAGCTACTTGCCCCAATTTAGACTAAATTCAAAGATTATGACTTTAGGAAACAATTGACAGATTGGATTGTGAACTGGCCCTTAAATCCCATAATGCTATATTTTAGAACATGAAATAATTGCATGATTTATTGTCACATTTTACAGTGATACAACAAAATATGGTGAAATTTTTCATCTGTTGCCTGATTTGGCACCACTTTGAATAATTTGAAAATAAGGAAAATAAAGAAAGACGTGGCTTAAATATAATACATCAGCCCAGAGCTAGCTCATTAATATCAATGACAATTGCACTGCAATCCCTCCTCCTCCACTCTGCCCCTCTTCCATCTACCCTGCCGTTGCTAGTCAATTTTATAAACTGCATCTGGTCCCCTCAGTCTTCTCTACTTAAGGGAAAGCAACCTGTGCTCTTCCAGCCTCTCTGCGTGACTGCAGTGTTCCACTGGGCATATAGATCGTGGTGAATCTCCTCTCCTCTACACTGAAATCACATCCCCTATAGTGTGGTGACCAGAAGTGGTACTCCAGGTGTGACCTGCCTAAGGTTTTACACAGAAGAAGAAAAATTGCTCTCTCTCTCTACCAATCCTGCCAGCCCCTGTTGAGTTTCTCCAGCGACTTCTCGTTTCAGATTCCCACTATTCGAACTTCTTTCTCTTATCTAACTTGTGTACATCTCCAGCAGAACCTCCCCTGCTCTTATCTTCGATGCCTCAACTAATAAAGGCGTGCAAAAGCAAAAGCAAGTGTCCCGGCCAGCTCAGGCTGTGGCAGCTCATTTAAAGGGGACGTGGGGCTGAGTGTGGACTCGGGGAGAGCCAAAGGCAACAGAAACCCATTCACAAAAAAAAAATCCGGCGCCGGGCTGGTGCGTCACATGACAGCAGGAGGGGCGGGGTTGCCGCTGGGTGTCACGTGCCCACTGAGGCGCTGCGGCGCCTGCAATCACGTGCTCATTAACAAATGGACACGTGACTGAGCCGCTGCATTACGTGACCGTGGGTAATATATCCTTGGGGGGCGGGGCGGAGTTGATTAGTCACATGCTCATAGGGGGGCGGGCACGGCTGTCCGCCACGTGTCAGTTGCGGGGGCGCTGACGTGAACAATCTCCTGTGTGTTTTGAGGCTGCGCAGGCGGATAATTTTCAAACGCGTTGAGCGTCTGTGAGAGGCAGTGGGCTACGGAAAGCCGGTAGGTCCATAGCGAGAGCAAACGTAGCACGGTGAGGGGGGTAAAGGGAGAATCAGCTGGGACTCGACATCCAGCAACAAACACACCCCACTCAACTCAAATCCCCCATCCCCACAGACACACACTGCCCTGATTGGTGAGTGCAGATCTGGGGATCACTTTGCAGTCAATTGGGACCTGGGGATCACTTTGCAAAGTATTGGGATCTGGGGATCACTGCAAAGTATTGGGACCTGGGGATCACTTTGCAGTCAATTGGGATCTGGGGATCACTTTGCAAAGTATTGGGACCTGGGGATCACTTTGCAAAGTATTGGGATCTGGGGATCACTGCAAAGTATTGGGATCTGGGGATCACTTTGCAGTCAATTGGGATCTGGGGATCACTTTGCAAAGTATTGGGATCTGCCATCGCTTTTTAGGGAGGTGGAATGTGGGTTCACATTGCAGTGATTTGGGATCTGGGGTTTATTTTGTAAAGTGTTGGGATCTGTAGATCACTGTTATTGAGTTGGGATCTGAGGGTTCACATTGCATAGGTGATCTCTGTTGGGAGTTGGGATTAGCAAGTTTGGAGAGTTGTAGCTCAGGTTGAGGTTCTAGATGTAGGTTTGCTCGCTGAGCTGGAAGGTTCTTTTTCAGACGTTTATCACCATACTAGGTAACATCATCAGTGAGCCTCCGGTAAAGCACTGGTGCTATGGCCTGCTTTCTATTGGTATGTTTAGGTTTCCTAGTATGGTGACGAAATATCTGAAAACAAACCTTCCAGCTCAGCGAGCAAACTGACATCCATGAGTTGGGATATTGTTGCCTTTGTGCATTGAGGTGTGATCTAGGGGTCTCAGCACAGTGAGTTGGGATTGAAGGTCTGTGCAGTGTTGTGTGATTGGTGGCTCTACATAATGAGCTGTGATCTGAGGGCATTGTGTATAAGGTGAGATCCAGGTGTTCAGTGCAGTGAATTGGATTCATGGGTTCCTGTGACATGAGCTAGAATCTGAGTGGCTCTTGTGCAGTGGATTGGGATCTGTGGAGGTTCTGCGCAATCAATTTGGGTCTGGGAAGCTGTGTGAAATGAGTTGGGATTGAAAAGCTTCATTTAGTGAGTTGAGATCTGAGGGTTCTCTGCAATCAGTTGGGATCTGGTAGAGGGTCTGATGGAGTTTGTGCAATGAATTGGTATCTGACAGACTGTGTAGTGGTATGGGGTCCATGTGTTTTATGGTGGTTAGGATTTGAGTGTTAATATTGCTGCAAAATCAAGGTCTATGGTGTAAATTGGGATGTGGGCATTTCTGTGCAATGTGACTAAATAGTGGAATAGCTTAAGATTAGTAAATATTGTGAAGTGGTTGAGCACCAAGATGCCTGACTTTACAAGCTTGATTCAGAAATAATTACAAAAATCAAATAAAAGTGATGATAGCACCAACTTGTTATTTGTTCACTGAACGTGGACATCACCTTGATAAAAGTGTCAGTCTGTTACCTCTCTGATGTAGGTACATTGTGCTAACCTTTGATCCAGAAGCAGCACAGTTGGAAAAGAAACTGTAATTACGTTAAAATGTCTGTGGAATCTGTAATTATGTTTGAGATTGTATGAAAAGAACTTTTAAAAGTTAGGATCAGTTGTAAATGGATCAAATGTACCTTTCTTCGATAATATTTAAATTCTGTTCAGTGTGACCCGGTTAATTCTTGATTGGAAGCAGTACCAACAACAATGAAGTTAAGCCCGAAGCTATGCAACCAGGCACAAAGGAGAGCTACAAGCAACTGGGAGGAAAAAGGCGCAGATGCAGTCATAAAACCAAATCTCAGACCGAAAAAGAAACACAGCAATTTCTTGTGAGGAAAAGCAAATCTCTCTCAGAACTGGGTTCTGAAAATTCTCATTGCAGTGAATTGCGATATGGTTGCTCACATGTCAGCCCTCAAGAGGCGTTTTCTTTGGTGTTAAAGGAGACAAGAGCTGTTGGAGCACTTTGCAAACTTACTGAAAAAAACTTGGAAATCTGTGTGAATAGTGCAGAAATGCTGAAAGGCTTTGTGTTTTTCTAAAAGTAGATTGAAAAGAAACTCTAGAAAATTACACCATTAGGGCACACAAGGTTCATAGAATTGTACCCTTGAAACCTTAAGGAGAAACCTGTTATCAGCTAATACATTTGAAACTCTAACGCGACAGCAAGCCAAAGATATTTAAAGGGAATGTTTGTAGTTGTAGAATATGTATTTTTTTTTTGTCTATCATTTGTATGTTAATTGATGATCGATTTGATTCATACTAAAGTAAAAGTTACCATAAGTAAAGTCTTGTTGTTAATTTTTTGGTTTGGTAAATGTCCTTAGGAGCTTAGGAAGAGAAGTATGCCATTCAGTCTGTCAGGACTGCCACACCATTCAGTACGATCATGGCTGATTGATCACTTCTTTGCCATTACTTACCACATCTCCACAACTCTGTATGTGCCACTAGTAATCAGAAACATGGGCTTCTACCACAAACAACCCATTGCTAGCCACGAATGGTCCCCATTAACAGCTATTGATTCTCCCAAATTGACCTTTACCTATTCCTCTGTCTGCTCAACTTTTGTTTCTCTCTTAGCTTCATTTCCATTTATCATTTATTCCCACACCCCACCTTCAGCATATATGCCAATCTTTTCCTAGCTACAATCAATTCTGAAGAAGGGTCACTGGATCTGAAATTTTAACTTTCTCTCCACAGATGCTGCCAGACCTGCTGAGTTTTTCCAGCATTTTCTGTTCTTGATTTCTTTCCCGAGTTCAGTAACAATCACCAATTGTGCGTTGATCTAAAGTAGATCATCAGACAATAATGCCTTGAATTTATTCATTCCTAATTCCTATCCCTCCATAACTTCACTCCCTCCCTTCCTTCCTTCCCTGTAATCACCAACACCTGCTGTTGTTCTAATTAGAGTCATAGAGTCATCGAGATGGACAGCATGGAAACAGACCCCTCGGTCCAACCCGTCCATGCCGACCAGATATCCAACTTAATCTAGTCCCACCTGCCAGCACCTGGCCCATATCCCTCCAAACCCTTCCTAATCATGTACCCATCCAAATGCCTCTTAAATGTTGCAATTGTACCAGCCTCCACCATTCCATACTTATTCCATACCCATACCACCCTCTGTGTGAAAAAGTTGCCCTGTAGGTCTCTTTTATATCTTTCCCCTCTCACCCTAAACCTATGCTCTCCAGTTCTGGACTCCCTGACCCTAGGGAAAAGGCTTTGCCTATTTACCCTATCCATGCCCCTCATAATTTTGTAAACTTCTATAAGGTCACCCATCAGCCTCCGATGCTCCAGGGAAAACAGCTCCAGCTTTTTTAGCCTCTCCCTGTAGCTCAAATCCTCTAACCCTAGCGACATCCTTGTAAATCTTTTCTGAATCCTTTCAAGTTTCACGACATCTTTCCGATAGGAAGGAGACCAGAATTGCCCGCAATATTCCAAAAGTGGCCTTACCAATGTCCTATGCAGCTGGA
Organism: Chiloscyllium plagiosum; assembly: GCF_004010195.1. Classification (NCBI taxonomy): domain Eukaryota; kingdom Metazoa; phylum Chordata; class Chondrichthyes; order Orectolobiformes; family Hemiscylliidae; genus Chiloscyllium; species Chiloscyllium plagiosum. The sequence continues at coordinate 3,238,274 of NC_057713.1, forward strand.
ACATGATCTCCCAACTCCTGTACTCAATACGCTGACCAATAAAGGAAAGCATACCAAATGCCTTCTTTACTATCCTATCTACCTGCGACTCCACTTTCAAGGAGCTATGAACCTGTAATCCAAGGTCACTTTGTTCAGCAACGCTTTCCCAAAATGCAGCACCTTATATTTATCTGAATTAAACTCCATCTGCCACTTCTCAGCCCATTGGCCCATCTGGTCCAGCTCCTGTTGTAATCTGAGGTAACCCGCTTCGTTGTCCACCACACCTCCAATTTTGGTGTCATCTGCAAACTTACTAACTGTACCTCTTATGCTCGCATCCAAATCATTTATGTAAATGACTAAAAGTAGACGACCCAGCACCGATCGTTGTGGCACTCCACTGGTCACAGGCCTCCAGTCTGAAAAGCAACCCTCCACCACCACTCTCTGTCGTCTACCTTGGAGCCGATTCTGTATCCAAATGGCTAGTTCTCCCTGTATTCCATGAGATCTAACCTTGCTAATCAATCTCCCATGGGAAACCTTGTTTAATGCCTTACTGAAGTCCATATAGATTGCATCTACTGCTCTGCCCTCATCAATCCTTTTTGTTACTTTCTCAAAAAACTCAATCAAGTTTGTGAGATATGATTTCCCATGCACAAAGCCATGTTGACTATCCCTAATCAGTCCTTGCCTTACCAAATGCATGTACATCCTGTCCCTCAGGATTCCCTCCAACAACTTCCCCACCACCGAGGTCAGGCTCACTGGTCTATAGTTCCCTGGCTTGACCTTACCACCCTTCTTAAACAGTGTCACCACGTTAGCCAACCTCCAGTCTTCCGGGACCTTACCTGTGACTATCAATGATACAAATATCGCAGCAAGAGGGCCAGCAATCACTTCTCTAGCTTCCCACAGAGTCCTTGGGTACACTTGATCAGGTCCTGGGGATTTATCCACCTTTACCCTTTTCAAGACATCCAGCACTTCCTCCTCTGTAATCTGGACATTTTGCAAGATTCTCCTTAATTCTATTTGCCAAAGCTATCTCATGTTCCCTTTTTGCCCTCCTGATTTCCATCTTAAGTATACTCCTACTTCCTTTACACTGTTGTAAGGATTCACTCGATCTCTCCTGTCTATTCATGACATATGCTTCCTTCTTTTTCTTGACCAAACCCTCAATTTCTTTAGTCATCCAGCATTCCCTATACCTACCAGCCTTTCCTTTCACCCTAACAGGAATATACTTTCTCTGGATTCTCGTTATTGTACTGAGCAAATCACCAAGAAACCTTGAAAAGCATCTTCTAAACCCATAATCTCTGCCATCTGGAACAACAAGGGCAGTACTTGCATGGGAACGCCATCCACTTCATGGTCTCTAAGCGACAAATCTTCCTGACTTGGAAATATATCACTCTCCTTCCAGGAGGTGTAGGAAGACTAGGACAAAATCCTGGATTTCCCTCCCCAGTAACAGGGTGTCCCCCCTGGAATCCAAGATTTGTACTGGTTTACAACATCTTACCACCACCATTTCCATGGCAATGAGGGATGGGTAACAAATGCTGGTCTTTTTGATACTGCAAAAGAAATATATAGTCTCTATTGCATCCTCAACTCCATTATTTCAACTGTTACCCCAACGCTGAAAACTCCCTTTCAAAGCTTTCCACCTTTCAGTTTTTGGCGCAATATCTGTGTTTTTAATTTGTTACGTGTCTGTGCTGCAGCTTGGAAAGTTTTTTTTTGTTTTAACATACAGGAAGTGCTATTGAATGGCGATTGTTTTCTGCACATTTTTCAAGGTTGTGCTTAGATTATTAGGCCAGACTATGCATCCTGTGACATAGAAACATAGAAGATAGGACATTATAATAACCAATCAGCTGTTATGGTCCAGAAAGATTTTTCAAAAAATAATTTTAAACGTTTTTTTTAATGTACTTTGCTATGGCTTATAGTATTGGTAATTTCTTCTCACAAACTTTGTATTGGTAATAATTCAACTTCAGTTTTCCCAGAGGATTATGGGAATGATCAAATATGAGGGCTTTGTTACGAGAGATATTAAAAAACCTGTTGGGTAAAGTTCAACAATGCATTTTGGGAAAGCAGGACTTATACACTTAATGGTAAGGTCCTAGGGAGTGTTGCTGAACAAAGAGACCTTGGAGTGCAGGTTCATAGCTCCTTGAAAGTGGAGTCTCAGGTAGATAGGATAGTGAAGAAGGCGTTTGGTATGCTTTCCTTTATTGGTCAGAGTATTGAGTACAGGAGTCGTCGGAGGCTGAGGGGTGACCTTATAGAAGTTTACAAAATCATGAGGGGCATGGATATGATAAATAGACAAAGTCTTTTTTCCCTTGGGTCGGGGAGTCCAGAACTAGAGGGCGAGAGGGTGAGAGGTTTAGGGTGAGAGGGGAAAGATATAAAAGAGACATAAGGGGCAACCTTTTCACGCAGAGGGTGGTACGTGTATGGAATGAGCTGCTAGAGGATGTGGTGGAGGCTGGTACAATTGTAACATTTAAGAGACATTTGAATGGGTATATGAATAGGAAGGGTTTGGAGGGATATGGGCCAAGCGCTGGTAGGTGGAACTAGATTGGGTTGGGATATCTGGTCGGCATGGACGGGTTGGACCGAAGGGTCTGCTTCAATGCTGTACATCTCTATGACTCTAAGTCAGGCAACACAGTAAAGAAAAGATTTGTTATCCTTGTGCCCTTTAATGCAGTTTGCTATTTGGATTTCAAAGGAGCAGGATGATGGTAGTATGGCTTCCTGAGCCTGCTCTGCCATTCAGTCATACTTTAGTGATATATCTTAGTTTTCAAGAATCGACCAATCACAGTCCACAGTCCTCTGCAAATATTTAAAACGTTGAAGATAATTCTCTTCAATTTCAGTCCTAAAGTAGCTGATATATCATTTTGATACTGTGACACTGATCTGGAATCTCCAGCCAAAGGAAACAATCTCTTAGCATGCACCTTGTCAATTCTAACAAGAATTTTTGACACTTCAATGAGATTGGGCCTATATTCTCTTGAATTATTCTGTGCAATTATTTTCGTGAAAACGTTGCTGAAAAAATAAATACCAGCATAAAACTAGGACTAACTTTTGTCACCACAACAATAGCTGCTTACTACTGTACCTTATCATCTGCCTGTACGCCTACTTCGGTTCATATGGTGCTGATGCCCAGCCTGACTCTAATACCATTTTACGTTAACTTATGCAGCCTTACATTGTTAACCTGTACAACGAATACACTTATATTTACACCTCAATTCTGACATCTTGCACAACCGTAATTAGTGGGACAAAAGCAAAACACTGCAATTGACATAAAAATACTGGGAATATTCAGCAGGTATGATGACATCTGTGAAGAGTAAACAGCGAAGTGATCTTTAATGTTAATCACCTGCATTACTTGTTGAGCATTTCCAGCGTTTTTCTCATTCCCTCCTACCATTATCAAGTGCACAGGACCCTTGGTTCTGTAATTCTTTCCCTGAATCACTTGAGCTTGCTCTCTCCTCTCTCACTTTCTATTCCTCCTTCCTCAAGACCCATCTTAACTTTTTTTAACTCTGTTGTGTTATCTTAATTGGGCATGGCATCACATTTATGAAGCCCCTAAAATGTTTTACTATTTTAAAGATGTTGTATAAATGCAAATTATTGTTGGTGTGTTATGTTAGAGCATCACCTGCAGGCTGCATGTATTTTGTCACTACTCAGGCTTGAATGTTGCAAAGTGCTCACAACAGGAAATGAGAGGATTATACTCATTCAACACTAATACAAAAGCATGAATACTTCCAGAATTTGCTGTGTGTTCTTTCTCATTCAACACTTTGAAATGTGTAATTTGATTAGGTTTTGTTATTAAGATTAAAGAGTTCACAGAGCACTAGCAATACCAAAAGCAACAGCTTTATATTTAGAGAGCATCTTCTCAACCTCTTCCCCTCACCTGAGGTGCGGTGACCGTCAGGTTAAACCTCCCTCTAATGAGACAGCACCTTCGAACCTTTTACAACATAGCAAAACATTCCAAGGAGCTTCATGAATGTTACCAAACAAAATTTGACACTGAGATACAAATAATTGTCAAAGTGCGTTGAAGGAGTATATTAAAAGTCTTCTTAAAGAGTACTTTAAGTAGGGACTTTGAGACCAGATGAAGGAACAGCTGCTAATGGTGGAGCAATTAAACTGGGAATGCTGCAGAGGCCAGCATTTTTGCAGTGCGGATATCAGTGCAGAGAATTGTGGAAATGGAGGTCATTACAAAGAACTACAGATGAGACCACTGAGGGATTTGTTTTCATCGTTACATGGTAACAGAAGTAGGTCGCTCAATTTGTCGAGCCCACTCTGCCATTTCATCTGGTCATTTTGATCAAAATTTTCTATTTCAAATATATTCAAAGACTGAGCTTCTTTCATCCTCTGAGGTAGAGAATTCCAAGGACCCTCCGCTCTTTGAGCTGAAACATTTCTCCCCTATTTTTAAATTGTCCCTGGTTCTAGACTCAACAGCAGCTGGGGCTCAAATATTGATCCTTGTGAACTGCACCAGTCAATGTGCCCACGTGAGAATGACCCATTTATTCCGACTCTCTATTTTCTGTCTGTTAGCCAATCCTTAATCCATCCCAATACATAATCGACTCAAACATTTACAGCACAGAAGAATGCCACTCGGCCCTAACCAACATTCTACACAGTTCCAGCATAACCTCCTTGCTCTTGTATCCAATGTCTCGGATAATGAAGGCAAGAATTCCAACTTATTGACATACCCTGCTACCTTCAGAGATCTGTGGATATGTACACCAAAATCCCTCTAATCTTCTGTTCTTTCCAGGATCCTAGCATTTGTAGTGTAAGCTTTTGCCTTGTTAGCCCTCCTTAGGTATATCGTCTCACATTTTTCTAGGTTGAATTCTATTTGCCACTGTGTGCTCAGTTGGCCAGAGCAGTTATTATCCATTGATATGCTTCTGCAACTTATGGCTATCCTCCTCAATAGTACCCAACCAGTTTTTGTCATCTGCTTAAATCTTGACCATATCCCCTATTTTTGCATTCCAAATTATGAATGGACACTACAAACAAACCCCCTGGAGACAAAGACTTCTAGTCACAGAGTCATCCCTCTACCATGACTCTCTACCTCTTGCCTTTCAGCCAATTTTGGATGCAGTGTGTCACTTTGCCTTCAATCGAATTCCTGCTTCAGAAATTGCTAGAAAAACGTTCTGAAACAAGGTCACTGGATCTGAATTATTAACTGTTTTTACCATAGATGCTGCCAGATCTGCAGGGTTCTTCCAGCAATTTCCAATTTTGTTTCAGATTTCAAGCAGTCCTTGATTGGTTGGTCAAGCGCGATCTTCTCAAAAGCCGAGCTAAAGTCCAAGTAGACCTCATCAAATGCTTGATCTTAGTCAAAAGGCCCTACAGCAATTTTTTTTTATTTTAAAAATATACTTTATTCATAAAAATTCTTTATATACTTAGTCACCAGAGCAGTTCTGTTCCATGCAGTCTTTGTATATTGGGAACTAACAAACATTAGAGTTTGACTCTCCCGATATTTCTAACAAACCAAAAGGCATTTCTTATTGATGCAACATAGTATTTAATAAATATATCTACTTAGAGGTACCGGGAGGGTCTGATAACTGAATGGATCTCCATCATTGTACTTGGGCTGAAAGACCTTTTGATGATGGTCTTTCCCAACCGTTCCTTGGCAGTAGCTTCCCCAAACTTCAGTGCGTCCCTTGGCATGTAGTCCGGGATCTTAGAATGTGCCAGTCTGCAAGACTCAGTCAAGGTCAACTCCTTGCTCTGGAAGACCAATATATTACAAGCAGACCAGAGCATCTTTCATTCAGTTGATGACCTCGAGGTGCGGTTGATGCTTGTCTCGATGTGTCCCAGGGAACAAACTATAGAGCACAGAGTCCTGCATCACAGAGCAACCCTGTCAAGAAGTACAGCATCTCTCTCCAGACTTCCTTTGTCATATAGAGTCATAGAGATGTACAGCATGGAAACAGACCCTTCGGTCCAACCCGTCCATGCTGACCAGATATCCTAACCCAATCTAGTCCCACCTGCCAGCACCCGGCCCATATCCCTCCAAACCCTTCCTATTCATATACCCATCCAAATGTCTCTTAAATGTTACAATTGTACCAGCCTCCACCACACTCTCTGGCAGCTCATTCCATACACGTACCACCCTCTGCGTGAAAAAGT
>NC_057713.1:3244657-3264854 GCF_004010195.1 Chiloscyllium plagiosum
GCAATATTCCAACAGTGGTCTAATCAATGTCCTGTACAGCTGGAACATGACCTCCCAACTCCTGTACTCAATACTCTGACCAATGAAAGAAAGCATACCAAACACCTTCTTCACTATCCTATCTACCTGCGACTCCACTTTCAAGGAGCTATGAACCTGCTCTCCAAGGTCTCTTTGTTCAGCAACACTCCCTTGGACCTTACCATTAAGTGTATAAGTCCTGCTAAGATTTGCTTTCCCAAAATGCAGCACCTCGCATTTATCTGAATTAAACTCCATCTGCCACTTCTCAGCCCATTGGCCCATCTGGTCAAGATCCTGTTGTAGTCTGAGGTAACCTTCTTCGCTGTCCACAACACCTCCAATTTTGGTGTCATGTGACAGTCTCTAGCCCCTCCACCACCTACAGCTGGTTTGAGAGCAACATGCATTAGTGCAGACAGGGCGGACATTAAGGATCTCACAAGTAATGCCCTTCTCACCACAAACCAAGCGATGTGTTGGCTTGTTGGAAAGCTCTGGTGATAAGGCATTCTGCCAAATGACTGACAGTCTGCTCAGGAAACCACCTGATAGCCTCCTCGAGACTCTAAGGGAAAGGGGGAGGGTGGATCCTATGTGCTGATCATTTCCTGATGGACCGGTGGTCAATGGTGCTTTTCTTTGCCAATTTCTGCACGAAGGACAGCTGATCCAGAACAGTCCAACTAATTGCAGCAGCGAGGCCAGGCCCATCCTTCGCAATACCGGGACAGATAAAACCTCAGTATGTAGAGACACTTGATGTTTGCTTACCAAGGGTCCACACACAACATGATGCAGCAGCACACAAAGGTGGCCATCACGATGGTGGTGATATTGGGTACGTTCTTTCCCACTTCATCCAGAGTTTTGTACGTTGGAGTTTGACTCTATTCAATGAAACAGATCAAAGGCATTTCTTACTTACACAGACCCCCATTTAACTTAGTCAGAAAGGCATTTTTTATTTTAAAAATATACTTTATATATACAGTATATATACATAGCCATTAATGTAGCTTGATTCTGTATAGTTGCATGTGAAGAAAGAAACAAACATTGGATAAAAACTGAAAGAACTGCGAATGCTGAAAATTCAGAAACAAAAACAGAAATTGCTGGAAAGGCTCCCCAGGTCTGGCAGCATCTTTGGAGAGAAATCAGGTTAATATATTGGGTTCAATCACCCTTCCTCAGAACAAGCATTCTCCAACAAACAAACCAAAGGCATTTCTTACTTGTACATAATTATATTTACATATATTTTAGGCACCAGGAGGGCCAATAACTGAAACAGATCCCTTTAAATTTCAGCAGAAAGACCTCAGACAACAGTCTTTGCCCACTGTACCTTAGCAGCAGCAGCTACCCCAAACTTTATACTCTGTGATACTGACTGACTGTCATTAGTTCCTTACCTTATCCACTCCTCTCACTGATGCTGATTGCTTTGCCGTCTCATGTACTTTGTGATTTAATTTTGCTAACCTGTCTCTTGTGGGGAATCACCACCCCACTTTATCAATCTTGTTCATGACATCCTCAAATACACGATTTTCCATTTACAAGTCCTTGCTGATTATATCAAATCACATCACTTTTATCCAACTGTCAATTATTCATGTCCTTTATGATAGATTTTAGTATTTTTTTCTACTGATATAGGAATGGTGGGTCTGAAGTTCTGTTATTTTCCTTGCTTCTTTTTCAAATTGTGGGTGATAATTACAAGCCTTCAATCTGCAGAAATAATTTCAGAATTTATGGAATTTTTAAAAATGATTCCTAATGTATCAATTGAATTGAATAAAAATCTGGAATTAAGAGACTAACTGAATTGTTGGAAAAACCGATCTGGTTCACTGATGTCCCTCAGATTTATTTCAGTTCCTGGCTACTTTATAAGTCTTTTCTTTTAATCTTTAGTAGAGTTCTTTACTTTGTCAGCTAGAATGGACTGATCTTTTTTGAGTATTTGTACTTTGAAGGAATGTATAGTGAGTTTTGAGAAGATTTGTAGCTCAGGTTGAGGTTCTGGATGTAGGTTTGCTCGTAGAGCTGGAAGGTTCATTTCCAGGCGTTTCGTCACCCTACTAGGTAAAGCCTGGAGGCAGACTGAAGATGTTACCTAGTAGGGTGACGAAATGTCTGGAAATGAACCTTCCAGCTCAGGAATGTATAGTTACTATAATTCATGTCATAAATCTTTAATGATGTGTCTATGTACAGGCATGCCTTTTAATGTATTGCCGATACAGCTCAGCCAATTCAATCATATTCTGGTCACTCACCCCTAAAAGTTCTTTTACAACGAGTTATTAATAAGCCTTTCTTTTCATTACATAACACCAAACCTAAAGTAGCCTGCCCTCTAATGGGATGTTCAACGTGCTGGTCTAGAAAACTATCCTAAATGCACTCTAGAAACTCATTGTCCTAGGTGTAGGTGCTCAATTGTTTTACCCAGTCAATATGTTCATTAAAATCACCTATGAAAACTGTTTGCACATGCTACATGCTCCTCTCATCTAGTTTACGCCCTGTCCTACATTCCCACTACTATTTGGTGGCCTATAAATAATTCCAAACAATGTCTGCTGCCCCTTTCTGTCTGTTAGTTCCATCCATGCAGATTTCACATATTGCTCTTCTGACCTGAACTTTAACAATATACTGTTCCAAATCTTATTCTCAGCACAACTCCTCCTCATTGTTGTTCTTGTTTGTCCTTGAAGATCCTTGAATATTCAGTTCCCAGTCCTGGTTACCATGCAGCCATGTTTCTGTATTATTATATTGTAACCATTTACCTCTATTCGTGGCTTTCATTCATCTTCCTTATGATGTGTGCTGTGTACATTCAAGTAGAGAGCCCTTTGACATTTTGGGCTTGGATTCTCCAGTTTTCCAATGTCCCTTGCATTGTTTCTATTTCCTGTTGGGCTCAACCCCACCACCCTGACAAGTTAGTTTAATCTCACCCTAATTCGTGAGATTAATAATTGAAACATGACTTGGACGGCAACTGCTCCACCCAGGACTGTAAGAAACTACAGAAAGTTGTGAACACAGCCCAAATGCAAGCCAACCTTCCACTCATTGACTCCGTCTACACGTTTTGATGCCTCGGAAATTCATTCAACATATCAAAGACTCCCCTCCCGACCCAGGTTATCATTTCTGCCACCCTCTTCTGTCGGGCAGAAGATACAAAAACTTAAACACACGTACCAACAGATTCAAGAACAGCTTCTTCCCCGCTGTTATTAGACTTCTGAATGAACCTCTAAAATTATAAAATCTAATGTCGATCTTGCTTTCATGACTCTGCTTTGCAGCCGTAACTTTATATTCCCCATTCTGTTCAAACACCTTATGATCTTTCTACATTATGATCTGCCTGTATTGCATGCAAAACAAAACTTCACTGTACTTAGGTATATGTGACAATAAAAAATCAAATCAATTCAAATTAAAATCTCCCTGTGAGGATATCAGTGCCAGTCCCAGCTGTACAGCTTGTACATGTCCCATCTGCCCCAGAGCCATTCCAGTTCCTCAAAGTCCTCCCTTCAACACCATTTTCCCCTCAAGACTGATTACTAACCGTATACCCATGACTGTGTCACCAAATAATAGACTAATGCCATTTACAAGTTTGCTGATGATACCACCATAGATGGTCGAATCTCAGATGGCGACGAAACAGACTACAGACGGGAGGTGGAAGACCTGGAAAAATGGTGCAGTGAGAACAACCTAGCTCTCAATGCCAGCAAAACCTATGTTACTCATGTCCCCCAACACATTAACAGCAGAGAGGTGCTACGAGTGGCGAGTGTTAATTTCTGGGAGTGGTCATTCACAACAAGCTTTCTTGGACTCTTCATATGGACGCACTGGTTACAAAGGCCCAACAATGTCTCTTCTTCCTCAGGCAGCTGAGGAAATTTGGCATGACGGCGAATACCCTCGCCAAGTTTTATAGGTGTGCCATCAAGAGCATTCTGTCTGGATGTATCACTACCTGGTATGGCAACTGTACCATTCAAGATCAGAGATGGTTACAGAGCATAGTGAACTTGGCCCGGACAATCACAAAGGCCAACCTCCCATCTGTAGAATCCATCTACCAGGTCCACTGACAAGGAAAGGCCGCCAGCATTCTCAAAGATCCATCCCACCCTGGCAATGTTTTTCTACAACCTCTACCATCGGGGAGAAGGTACAGAAGCCTGAACACACNNNCCTGTGTTTTTGTTTTTGCCGCTTTTTACCTATTATTTATTATCTATGCTACTTACTCTGTGATCTGTCTGTATTGTTCGCAAGACAAAGCTTTTCACTGTGCCTCTGTACACACGTCAATAAATTCAATTCAATTCAATTCAAAGTAGTGCTTCCAAATAAACCTGTGCGACCATAACCTGGTGTTGTGTGATTTTTTAACCTTGAACACTCCAGTCCAACACCAGCATCACCATATGCTTTTTTGTTTAGTTTGATTTTATCTTGTTCGCAAGACAAAGCTTTTCACTGTGCCTCTGTACACATGTCAATAAATTCAATTCAATTCAAAGTAGTGCTTCCAAATAAACCTGTGCGACTATAACCTGGTGTTGTGTGATTTTTTAACCTTGAACACTCCAGTCCAACACCAGCATCACCATATGCTTTTTTGTTTAGTTTGATTTTATCTTTAACATTTCTAGTTACTGAGTTTTTAATTAGTCTTTGGAATACATTTATTCTGTGTTTTCTGAAATATCTCCTTAAATGTCTGTCATTGCTTTCCAATGCCAATTCACTTTAGTCTCTGCTTCCATGTCCTCCTCATTTCCCTTATTTAAATTTCAGAAATAGTCTTAGACCCATTCCTCTTGAATGTAAGAATCAATCATATTATGTTTGTGTTAGCTAGAGGTACCGATTAGGGCGGCATAATGGTTAGCACTGCTACCTCACAGCGCCAGGAACCTGGGTTTGATTCACGTCTGTGTGGAGTTTGCACGTTCTGCCCACGTCTGCATTGGTTTCCTCTTGGTACTGAGGTTTCCTTCCACGATCCAAGGGTGGATTAGCCATGCTAAAAATACCATGTATTATCCAGGGATGTGCAGGCTAGACACCAGGTGCACACAACACCAGGGTATAGTCCAACAGGTTTAATTGGAAGCACACTAGCTTTCAGAGCGACGCTCCTTCATCAGGTGATTTTGAAGGGCTCGATTGTAACACAGAATTTATAGCAAAAATTTGCAGTGTGATGTAACTGAAATTATACATTGAAAAATTGATTGTTAAGCCTTTCATCTGTTAGAATACAATGATAGTTTCACTTACATAGACCATAGAAGAATACAGCGCAGTACAGGCCCTTTGGCCCTCGAAGTTGTGCCGATCCAAGCCCACCTAACCTACACTAGCCCACTATCCTCCATATGCCTATCCAATGCCCGCTTAAATGCCCATAAAGAGGGAGAGTCCACCACTGCTACTGGCAGAGCATTCCATGAACTCACGACTCGCTGAGTAAAGAACCTACCCCTAACATCTGTCCTATACCTACCACCCCTTAATTTAAAGCTATGCCCCCTCGTAATAGCTGACTCCATATGTGGAAAAAGGTTCTCACGGTCAACCCTATCCAAACACATGAACTTCTTTCATGTGTAAATCACAAAACCCTTTTTTTAAAGTTGCCTTCTCGGGTTAACTGTTAACAATGGTGATAGCTTTTATTTCTGATGAAGGGCTTTTGCCCGAAACGTCGATTTTGCTGAAGCTCCTCGGATGTTGCCTGAACTGCTGTGCTCTTCCAGCACCATTGATCCAGAATCTGGTTTCCAGCATCTGCAGTCATTGTTTTTACCATATGTTGAAGGTGTTAGCCCCCTGTGTTCTCTGTCTATGACGTGATGTCTAGATTGATTCTAATCTAAAAAGTGAGATAACAGAGATTTACATGGAAGAGGGGCTTAACAGACAATCAATTTTTCAATGTATAATTTTAGTTCCATCACACTGCAAAGTTTTGCTATAAATTCTGTGTTACGATCGAGCCCTCCACAATCACCTGATGAAGGAGCGTTCCTCCGAAAGCTAGTGTGCTTCTAATTAAACCTGTTGGACTATAACCTGGTATTGTGTGATTTTTAACTTTGTACACCCCAGTCCAACACCGACATCCCCAAATCAGGCTAGATGGATTAGCCATGGTAATTACGGGAATAGGGTGGGATCCTTTTCGGGTAGGTTGGTGCAGACTTTCTACGTTGTTGGGATTCTATGATTCACTATGAGATCATTAATTAATTCTGTCTTGTTGCACAATACCAAGTCTGATATTGTCTGCTCTCTGGTTGACCCCAGGCATGCTGTTCGAAGAAACTATGCTAAACACATTCAATGAACTCCTTATCTCAGCTTGTACTACTAGATGGTAGAGCTTTTGGTTTTGGAAGGTGCTGTCAAAGGAGCCTTGATGAATTTCTGCAGATGCTTAAGAACATCAGCACCTGCAAGCTCTCCTCCAAACCACACATCATTCTGACTTTGAACAGTATTGTCATTCCTTCAATGTTCTAAGAAGCTTAAAGAAATCAATATAAGTAAAGGAATAGTATTAGGGAAATTTATGAGACCGAGTGGTGATAAATCCTCTTGATCTGACAATCTGCATAAAAGAGGTTTTAAAAGAGTCAGTGGCTCTATTTGTTTGATCTTGCACAATTCCCTAAATTCAAGAACAGTTGCAAAGTCTCGAGTTCTACATGAGTGTGATGTTAAAGAAAGGTAATTACGTAGGCGTTAGGACAGTTTTGGTCCTTGTGGACTGGGCAGAAAGACTAACAGGTAGGATAGTTCATGAACAGTAGCAAGTATTTAAGGAGATATTCAATTCCTCCAAAGTAAAATATATTCCAGAAAGGAAGATTGTAAGAGGGAAGGAAAGATCCAAGGCTAATTAGGAAGTTAAAGATAACATAAAAGCAAAAATGAAGGCATACCTTAATGCAAATGTTAGAAGCTTTGAACAGACCTTGTGCATTGTATTCTTCATGATTAGTAGTTGCACCTCCTCCCATACAATTACTATGTCATTAATGGACTAAACGATATTATAGTTATACTTATGTATCGTCAGATTTTCACAAAATCACAGAATTGTTAAGGTGCAAAAGGAGGCTGGTACCAGTTCTATCCAAATACATACCCAATACCATTTCAAATGCCTCAACTGAATCTACTTCCACCATTATTCCAGGTAATGAATTCCACTCTCACTACTTGCTGTGTTAAGAAGCTTTTTCTTAAATCACCATTCTTTCTTTTGCACATATCTTTCAATCTATGCTCTCTTGTTCTTGTTCCTTTTACGGGTGTTAACAGCTATTCCCCGTCCATTCAATCCAGCCAGCTCTTGACTTTGTAAAACTCATGCAAATCTCTTTTCTGAAACTGTTTTTCCTTTTTTTTTCATTCATTCGTGAGATGTGAATGTCGCTGGCTGTAGTCCACGTGCCGTAGCTGGACCCACAATCCCCTTGGGGAGGAAATGGTGTTGATAGGAGTACATTGTTCACTCTCTCAAGCCTGTACCACCATTCAGTAGGATCATGGTTTTCCTGCTCAGTTTAATTCTTTAAAGTTTAGTGTCATCTGCCAACTTTGAGACTGTTCCCTCCACACCAAGATCCAGATCATTAATATAAATTAGACAAAACAACAGTCTCAATACCGACCCTTTGGGAACTCCACGACAAACCTTCCTCCAGCCTTTAAAAACAATCTATTGACCATTACTGTCTGTTTCCTGTAATTCAATCAACTTTGTAGCTATTGTCCCTTTTATACCATGACCTATAACTTTCCTTACAAGTCTGTTGTGTGGCATTGTACCAAACGCCTTCTGGAAATCAGTGCACACCACATCAACATTTCCCTCATCAGCCCTTTCAGTTACCTATTCAAAACACTCCAGTAAGTTAGTTAAACATAATTTCTGCTTTAGAAATTCTTGTTTCTTCTTAATCAACCAACCTCTTTCCATGTGACTACTAATTCTATCCTGAATAATTGCTTCCAGAATCTTCCCTACCACTGTGGTTTAATTAACTGATCTGTAAATGCTGGAATTATTCTTAAAACCTTTTTTGAACAAGGCCATAATGTTTGGAATTATACGGTCTCCTGGCACCTGTCCCAAGTCGAGGGAAGTCTGAAAGATTGTGGCCAGTACATTTTCAGAAAAAGAAATGTGCTTTTGGAACAGATGCCAGAAGTCTTTAAACAAAATTTCCAAGCAGGCTTCATGACTGAAATAGGATATTGAGCAGTAACGCTAAAAAATGGAGCATTCGCCGGTGGGATTTGAAACATCAATACAAAAGAAGAATCAAAACTAAAGGGACTGAAAAAAATTACCCCTGGCAATTCCATCAGCGGGCAGGAATTGGGTACAGTCACAGGAGAATGAACTCCAGGAATGCCTAGGGTATGGCCAACAGGTATTTTAGATTTGGCCAAAATGCCATTATGCAATTTGAAATTATGCGTGACACAAAAGTTTGGGCGGAGAAGGTGATGATATCAATAGCAGAGGTATGAGTTATAAAGAAGCTTCAGCCAAGAAATGAATTTTTTTTAGTCTCAGGCTCATTCTGTGTTGTATTGGACAGTGAATGCATAGTCACAATTGAATGGGTTGGTTAAAATGTTACCTAGGTTCTTTAATAATAAAGATCAAAGTAAGGTTAAAGAGTTTGTAGGTTCTACATGCTTCATATTTGAGAATGACAAGTGATGATTCCCTGTAACAAAACTGAGGTTAATCACTTTAGCAATACAAACTAACTGCTGAACTTTTCCAGCAATTTCTGTTTTTGTTTCCACTTTCCTGCTCGCTCTCCATAAATCTTCAACCTATTACTAATTAAAAATCTGTTAATCTTCTCTCTAAATTTATTCAATGGCCCAGCATCCACCACGTTCTGCAGTAGTGAATTCCACAGATTCACAATCCTGTGAGAGAAGAAATTTCTCATCATCTCTGATTTAAATCTTTACCCCTTTTCCTGAAACTAGACGTCTTATTCTAGATTGCCCCACTTGAGAAACTTCTCTAATCAAAATATTAAGCAGGTAACTTGGCATCTGGAGATAGGCATTTAAACAAAGAAAGGTTAATTATCTTAAAACTACACTGGTAAAGAATAGAGAATAGAATCCGTACAGTGTGGAAGCAGACCATTTAGCCCACACTGACTCTCTGAAGAGCATCCCACCCTATCCCTGCAACTCTATATTTTCCTTAGCTAGGCGAAAGTGAGTACTGCAGATGCTGGAAATTAAAGCCAAGAGTATGGTGCTGGAAAAGCAAAGCAGGTCAGGCAGCATCCGAGGAGCAGGAAGATCGACGTTTTGGGCAAAAGCCCTTCATCAGGATGAATGGGCTTTCCTGATGAAGAACTTTTGCTCGAAATGTCGATTTTCCTACTCCTCGGATACTGCATGACCTGTGCTTTTCCAGCACCACATTCTTGGCTTGTTTCCCTTAGCTAATCCACCCCAATACACCCTACCCTACACAACCCTGGACACTGGGCAATTTAGCATTGCCAATCCAGCCTAACCTGCATGTCTTTGGCAGTTTGTCCATCCATTTTCGCATAGGTTAAAACGCCTACTAAAAGATGCAGGAGTGAGGGATGATGAGTGCACTAAAATCAAAGAAGAGATCAACAATATAATCGAAACATTTAAAAAAAGGACAAAATTGCATGGGCAATCCTTGTGAAGAACTGCAAATGTTGGGGGCTACGGTCCATCATCAATTACTTTTTTCTTCAGTGATGAGTGATCTTCCTGACTGGGGAGCAAACCATAATCAGCTCCATTTTGTCGGAGCACTTGAATACCTACCCAGTATGTAGGGAATAGGGTTTCTTAGAAAATTTGACAAGTTTTACATTGGATAAGGCCATCAGAAATACCTTTTAATTAAGGGGACATGCTGTATCACAAAAGAAAGGTACAGGGAAGGCTAAAGGTCATGACTGAAAACATTAATTTCCCTTGAGGTTAATTGACAGTGTTTATACCACTAATGAATATGAAGGTAAAAATAACTCTTACAAAAAAAAAGAAAAGTAAGTATATTTTGAACTCTGTATCTTAACATAATACAACTATTCAGTAACATTCTGTTTTTCATATTCCATATAATATAAACAACTCCCATATTCCTTTTCTTTGAACAAAGCAAAAGGAATATTAACACATTTTTAATCATAAAACTACTTACAAAATTTTTTTTATAGCTAACTTCGTACTACCAAGCGTCCCTCTTCAGGGGTCTCCAATAACCTGTTACAGCAAGATTTGACACCACAGTGCTTACACAAAGTTCTTTCCAGTTCTTCAGCTCTTTTCAGTTGGAATCTTTCATCACTATTCTTGCAGACCCCAGGCAGCAGCAGTACCACATTATCTTCTAATCTGTTTGTAACCACTAAAAATTCTAAATTGGGTTTCATTGATAAATTGACTGGCTAGATAAATGGGGAAACAAATGGGACTGCCGTGCACAAGGAGCTGTAGGACTGAATAGTTAATAAACGCTATTCACAAAGAAAGATGTCTTGATTTCTGTCTCACTCGCTCGCTCGTTGGTCTGAAGTGACAAGTCTCAGAATTGCCAGGTGGCCATTTTGGACTGAGATGAAGAGCAATTTCCTCTGTCTCAACATTTGAAATTGTGTACTCCAGATAGTTGTGGGTACCAGTAATCAAATATTTTCAAGAGAGCGGTTGAGAGAGTTTGAGATTTTAAGTAAATTAATAGATATACTGGATAGTATGGGATGCTAGAGATCTGGTAGCTGGGAAGATTAGCTGGGATTTTATTGAAATATGTACCAGGTTCAGTTAATAGAATGGTTCCAGCACTGAAGATGTTTGGTCCTGATGTCCTCCCAACTCTCTGCATGCTTAACTCATTTAGTCCCACTTACCCTCATTTTCCCTGTACTTGTACAAGGTTATACTCTTAAGGTCAGCTTTGAATTACCTTTTTAAAGGGGTTAACTGAATATGCACCACTATTTCCCAAGCAGTTTATTCCACATCCTAGCCACTTGATGCAGAATGACATGCCCTCTTGTAGTTGTTGCTTCTTCTATCAAACACTAGATTAATGTCCTCTAGTTTTTGATCCATCTGGCAAGGCTAAAGGGCCTATGTTTCTAATATAACATAAAAAGAGAAATTAAGTATTACTGCAATATGAAAAAGATAAAATTTCCCTTTAAAACTTTCCAGGGTTTTTGAAAGCGTGAAAGTTGATATGATTCATTCTGAAGAGAACTAAAAGGACATTTTTTGGTTATTGACAGGTAATGTAAAATTCTTTGACTATATTGAGGAATAGCACTTGTATGCTCAATTCAATGTACTCTTACAAAATTGGTTTAATTTTATAAAAGTGCAATACAGTGTTAGGCTGACTGCTGTCCAAGATAAAATTGCTCAAATATAAGAAATGAGGATGTGATGCTGAGGAGTTTTACCTGACACCATGGTGGTAGTTCTTTTTTAAATGCTTTAAATGACATCTTTCTGTTAAATTATAAGATAATGGCGAAAAACAGTAGACCAATACAATTTTTTTATCCTAAACCTTTACTTACTTTTACAAATGCTGTCATTTAAATCCAAAATTCAGACTCTGAGTGAAGACAATTCCTAAGAAAGGACTTGCAGTAAGTAAGCAAAAGTTTTTTTCCCCCGTCTTCTTATCTGATTTAACTTAATAACGAAAAGATAACATGCTGTTGAGTTTTCTGTTTTTCAGTTCACGTATCTTTTCATCCTATGTGAAAAACCACGATCTTGCATATTTAGGAGAGTTTTCTTTGTATTCTGTTTCCAACTTCCAGTTAGCCTTCTGGCTAAATGTGTTATATTAAATCCTTGTGGTCTTTTTTCCAGATTATTTTATATTAAATATTTCCTATTCTGAGTACTTAGATGTAGGCTGACACATCAGTGCAGCAGTGAGGGAGTGCTCTGTTGTGAGAGCTGCTATCTTGTGGATGATTTTTTAATTTGAGGGCCAGTCTGCTTGTTCAGGTAAGCATAAAAGATTCCAACGTGGAAGAGCAGGTAGTTCTCCTTGTGTTATTTATTCACAAATTGGTTGATGGTTACTCATATAATATTAATTGCACTACAAAGATAATTAATTAATTGACTAGGCAGGACATGAGGATGTGCCCTATATTAATGCAAGTCATTTCTCTCCTCCCATCTTTTCCTTCTTCCCTTTCATTTCCTTTTCCTCTTATCAGTACTGCCTTTTCCTCCTCATTCTTGCTTTCTTCTGTCTTTTAACTTGCTGCTTTCTCCTTGTTTCTGTCCTGCTCTACCATCTCCCATTTTTCATCCCACTTTCTTCTCTTTTGTCACTAACCCACCGTTCCACTTTTGGCAAACAAGATTTCCCTTTCATAAATTCATGTTGACTTTGTCATAGAGTTTGTCAAGGTCTACAGCACTTTGGCAAAAACAAGTAACAAGTACATAGCTATTGTACTTTACCTTTACTTGGCCAATGGCCTTGGCACTCCATCAGCTGCAACTGTTAAAAACAGTAAGTAGGGATGGACAATAAATGCCACCAATAAATGTGGTGGTATTTCCACATATCTGTTGTCTTGTCCTTCTCGATGGTAGTGGTCATGTGTTTAAAAAGTGCTATCTAAGGAGCTTTGATAAATGCAGTGCATTTTGTAGTACACACTGCTACTATTGAGTATCAGTGTTGGAAGGAGAAAGGAGGAAGGTGGAAGGGCAGCACAGTGGTTAGCACTGCTGCCTCACAGCGCCAGAGACCCAGGTTCATTTCCTGCCTCAGGCGACTGACTGTGTGGAGTTTACACATTCTCCCCGTGTCTGCATGGGTTTCCTCCGGGTGCTCTGGTTTCCTCCCACAAGTCCAAAAATGTGCAGGTTAGGTGAATTGGCCATGCTAAATTGCCCATAGTGTTAGGTGAAGGGGTAAATGTAGGGGAGTGGGTCTGGGTGGGTTGCGCTTCGGCGGGTCGGTGTGGATTTGTTGGGCCGAAGGGCCTGTTTCCACACTGTAAGTAATCTAATCTAATTTGTAGATAAGGTGCCAATCAAACAGCTGCTTTGTTCTGAATGGCGATGAGCTTCTTGAGTTGTTGGAGCTGTGCCCAATAAGGCAAATATGGAATATCGCATCTTATACAGCGCTGAGTTCCAGCTTTTTCTACTACCATTATACTACCTTATTTTCCTTCTGATCCTTTTACCAATTATGTTAAATGTATGACCGGGAAGTTCATTTTCTCGTACTTGACTTTGAACTCATCTTTGGCAAATGCTCCTCCCATTATCAATCAGAAACTTCAATAGTGTCCAAGTAGTCCCAATCCACTTCTCTGTGATGTTGTCCATAGCAAACGTCATGTTCTTATTCAGAATAATTACAAATCACCAGATCTAAAAAAAATTCAAATGCTGTCCTATACTGTTAGATCTATGGCAGCTACCTCAATAAAGACACATGTCAGTGAAAGACAGGGCAGTAACTCTGATACCTTTCACAGTTTTCATATTTTTGCTAATTTCTTATATTCAAGTTTTATATACTTTATCAACTTTCACAGAATCACAGAAATGCCACTATGCAGTAGTAGGCCATTCAGCCCTTCCTGTCTGCACAACTCTTCAAACGAGCATTGTTTCCCATTACCAAATTCCTGCTTTCACCTCATGTCCATGTACATTACTTCTTTCCAACTATTCAGCCGATGTCCTCTTGAAAACCTGAAATGAACCTGCCTCCACCACCCCTAGCCATTCCATATCCTAACTGCTCGCTGTGTGAGAAATATTTTCTCAGATCATATTTGCTCCATTTGCAAATCACTTTAACTCTATGCCCTCTCGTTCTTGTTTCGTTTACAACAGGATCAGATGTGTGCTTTATTAACTGCTCTCTCCACCTGTCCTGCTACCTTCAATGATCTGTCCATGTATATGTCCAGGTTATTTTGCTCTGCACCCCCTTTAGGCTTGAACTCAGTGTTATAGAGTCATATAGCATGGAAACAGACCCTTTGGTCCAACTCATCTGCGCCCACCAGACTCTCAATCTGACCTGGTCCCATTTGCCAGCATTTGGCCCATATCCATCTAAACTCTTCCTATTTGTACACCCATCTAGATGCCTTTTCAATGCTGTAATTGTACTAGCCTCTACCAGTACCTCTGGCAGCTTATTTCAGACATGCACCACCCTCTGCGTGAAAAAGTTATTCCTTAGATTTCTTTTAAATCTTCCCCTCTCACATTAAGCCAGTGTCCTGTAGTTTTGGACTTTCCCACCCTAGAGAATAGAACATGGCTATTTACCCTCATGATTTTATAATATCACTGCTCAGCCTCCGATGTTCCAGGGAAAAAGCTCTCGCCTATTCAGCCTCTTGATATAGTTCAGACTCTCCAGTCCTGGCAACATCCTTGTAAATCTTTTCTGCACTGTCTCATGTTTAGAATGTCCTTCTTATTGAAGGGCACTCCAAATTGTACATAGTATTCCAAAAGTGGCCTTACCAAACTCCTGAACAGCTGCAACATGACAATATTCAATGCACTGACTAATAAAGGCAAGCGTACCAAATGCCTTAAAAATCTCAGCAGGTCTGGCAGCATCTGTAAGGAGAGGAAGGAGCTGACATTTCGAGTCTAACTGACCCTTTGTCAAAGCTTTGACAAATGGTCAGTTAGACTCGAAACGTCAGCTCTTTTCTCTCCTTACAGATGCTGCCAGACCTGCTGAGATTTTCCAGCATTTTCTCTTTTGGCTTCAGATTTCAGCATCCGCAGTAATTTGCTTTTATCTTTCATACCAAATGCCTTCTTCACTATCCTGTCTACCTGGGACTTCACTTTCAGGGAACTATGCACCTGCAGCCCTTGGCCTCTTTTTGGCCACACTCCCCAGGGCCCTACCATTTACTGTATAAGTCCTGCACTACTTTGCCTTAACAAAATGCAGCACCTCACACTTATCTAAATTAAACTCCACCTGTCACTCCTTGGCCCATTGGCCCATCTGATCCAGTTGTAATCTAAGATAATCTACTTCAGTGCCCACAACACCATCTATTTTGATATCATCTGCAAATTTACTAACCATACCTCCTACATTCAAATCCAATACAAATCATTTATATAAATGACAAAAAGCATTGGGCCCAGCACTGATCTTTGTGGCACACCACTGGTCACAGGCCTCCAGTCCAAAAAAAATCCCTCCACCACCACCTTCTTTCTCTGAACTTTAATTCAATTTTGCATCCAATTGGCTAGCTCACCCTAGATCCCATGTGATCTAATCTTACTAACCAGTCTACCATGTGGAACTTTGTCAAACACTTCACTGAATTCGAAATGTAAATAGGATACAAAATATAAATAGGGCAAACATGATACAGAATCTTCTGTTCCAAGGTCACCTTTTGTGCACATCAAGAGCGTGGGCTTAATGTAGTCTCATAGGCAAATCACTTCAGTCCATTAATCAACGAAGTCAGTCTGCTGTAATATGTCTCCACTGAACGTGTATTCCTTCATTGATAAGGAGATAAAAAAGTCACAGTAGTCTAACAAAAAATATGGGCTGGAATAGGCCATTCAGACCTTTCAGTCTCCTGTACCATTTTCCTGAATTATCCACATACACCTCTTCCTATTGCTTGTGTTCTTAAGATTATATGATATTCTTCCTAATTGTCCTTTGGGCATTCCTCAGATTCATTTACTTGCTTTTGATCTTTCAATTCTGCTTTTCTGCAATAGCAGATTGCTAAAGGTTCTTGCAATTTAATTTTGTCTGTCTGATAGCTGATAGAATTTAAATTCAATTCATAAAATCTGGAATTGAAAGCTAGTCAAGCAACAGTAACCACGAAACTGAACTGAATTTTGAAATAAAATGGCCAAGGAAGCTTCTCTAAAGATCTGAGTCAGCATGGCTTCATGAAGGGAAAATCATGTGTGACCAAATTATTTGAATGCTTTGAGGAGATATCAGGCAGGATAGATAAAGGGGACACAGTTGATGTAATATTTCAGAAGGGGTTTGATAAGGTACCATGTGTTAGGCCGTTGAATAAGATCAGAGTATAACAAAGGTGGGAAGGCAAGTGATGAGGATGACTCTGCAGAAGGATACACAGGTTAAGCACATTTGCAAAAACTTGGGAAAATGAACGATTATTCAATTTGGCAAGAATAATAAAGAAACTAAAATAAAGGGAATGGAGTATAAAAATAGAGAATTATAGCTAAAACTGTAGAAGAAACTATTCACCAGACTTGGAATGCTGTGAACAGCAAGTTTTGAGAAGATTTGTAGCACAAGTTGAGGTTCTGGATGTTGGTTTGCTTGCTGAGCTGTAAGGTTCATTTTCAGATGTTTCGTCATCATATTAGGTAACATCTTCAGTGAGCCTCCTGACAAACCATTGCTGATGATTCTGCTATTCCATTTATATGTTTGGGTCTCTTTGGGTTGGTGATGTCATTTCCTACGGTGATGTCATTTCTTGTTCTTTTTCTCAGGGAGTGGTAAATCGGGTCCAAGTCAATATGTTTATTGATAGAGTTCCAGTTGGAATGCCATGCTTCGAGGAATTCTTGGGCATGACTCTTTTTGTTGTCTGTATGTTTTTCACAATACATACGGACCAAATATTGCAGAGCAACTACTCAGAGGAGAGGAAAATCACCTATACAGTGTATTCAAAAAGAATGGGAACCCAATGAACACAGTTCGCAGATTTCTCGGCAACAAACCCAAACAAGTAGACAAATCACGTCCAGAAACCCTAGCCACTCTCCCCTATATCAAAGACATCTCAGAAATGACAGCCAAACTACTCAGACCCCTTGGCATCATGGTAGCCCACAAACCCACCGACACACTAAAGTAGCAGCTAATGAACTTCAAAGACCCTATGCAGACAACAAGCAAAATACCTTGCAATAACTGTAACAAACATTACATCCCAGTCGAAGTGGTGTCCTTCCTCATCTGTATGTAAGGATATTAGTGAGAAAGGGTCATGTCATTTGTGGGTAGTTGATGACCCTCTCTCACTAATATCCTTACAGGCAGATGAAGAAGGACACCACTTTGATTGGGACAACACACACATCCTAGGACAAGCCAAACAGAGACACGCACGAGAATTCCTAGAAGCTTGGCATTCCAACCGGAACTCTATCAATAAATACGTTGACTTGGACCCGATTTACCACCCCCTGAGAAAAAGAAAAGGAAATGACGTCACCATAGGAAATGACATCACCAACCCAAAGAAACCCAAACATATAAATAGAAAGCAGGAATCATCAGCAATGGTTCGTCCGGAGGCTCACTGAAGATGTTACCTAGTAGGGTGACGAAATGTCTGAACATGAACCTTTCAGCTGGGCGAGCAAACCTACATCCAGAATCTCAACCTGAACTACAAATCCTCTCAAAAGAACTTAAAGCTATACACAGGAGCACTATTTGGGCACCTTCGTTAAATCTGATCTAGCTTCATTAGTTTCCAGGGAGAGGGGTGAAATTGGTAAATAGAAATGGAAAGTTCTGGGGGGGCCAAAGACTAAGAGGGTTCTGCTCAAGCACAACTGGATGTAAAATGCAGTTTGATAACTTCATAATAATGGTAGTATTGAGTGAACTGGTGTTCTAATAGAGCTGGATATCACCAGTATCTGTGCAAAACCTGGTGGTGTTGTTATGTGTGATGTCACTGAAGCATGTAGCTTAAAATAGGCAGGGATCAAGCATCAGAGATAATAGTAGCATTGAAGCAGAAGGGAAGACATTGCAGGCAAATCTCTGCTTATTCACTGATTTTCATTTGAACGGGCTGAGAAATGGAAGGGACTCCAATGTGTCTAAGTATTACTGGAATGTGTTCCAAAATGTCTGGTCTTTTATTATGTAATTTAATCACACAATCAGTTAAGGTTGGAAGCTTTTGATGTAGCATTGGTGTATTGGTGAACTTTGATAGATAACATTGCTGGAGATTGTACAAATAAATTTACCAGTAATCCCTATCAAATAATGTTTCCACAGCATAAGCAATAACCATGATGTTACAGTCTGCTTCTATTAATTCAAGTTGGTACAATGTTTTTCTAGCCAAAGTTCAAAGTTTGCTCTGAAATTTATCACTATTAATTCTTGTTATGAAATGTTATCACACATATAGAATATTAGACTAAAGCTCTTTTGGGGCAGAATAGAAAATGTGTTCTATTCTTAAATACCTTAGTTTTCAATATGTGCAATATCTTGTGTAGCTATTGAATGTACTTTTTTGTGTTGGGGAAGGACTTCACATATGAATTCAACAGTGAAGTCAATCTTGCAAAATTAAGTTTGCTGCACTAAAATCATTTTTTTTCCCCCTCTCTTCCTCTTTCGCCCTCATTCAGGTATATCATAAATTTCCCAAGATGCCTTCACACGGTAAACTTATGGTACCCGAAGGTTTGAAATCCCTGCTAGAGGCATTAGGCAGAGCAGTTGTCCAAGATCAGCCAGAAAATATCCACCAGTTTGCCTCAGCATATTTCACAGATTTGCAGAAATTTAGAGATGGTTAGTGTTCTACCTAATACATTTTTGTATTTGAATCTAAGTTTTGTTTAGCCCAATTAAAATACAGATCTGCTTACTGTATTTCCATCTGTTGTACAGGAAATCCAACTCTTGATATATGTGACCTAGTGAAAATGTTCCATTTGAGCAGAGGTAAGGACAACAAATTAATTTACTGAATGGGGAATATTTTGTTTAATTGTTTTTCTAGTTGCATTGATCAATATTTACTTATAAATCAAGAGTTGCTTTGTTGTTTTCCTCAACTATATAACAGGTGATCTGAAAGATAAATTTGAATAACGTTTTGGATTAATTTCCTGGAACAATATGCTACAGAACCAGCTACAGATTAGGAACATTTAATTTGTAAACCATGGTAAAACAACCTCTGGGAAAAAGTGGTCATCATACAATTGAAATAGTTGAAGTTTGCATGTGATGTACTCCCGTTCCAAATAAAAAGCTTAGGCTTGAAGCCGTGTCCACGGGTTAGCAGAGAAGGGTAGGACAAGGTTGGTTCAGTAAGAAAGGGGAAGTAAGATTTTCATTTTGGTAATAAAAATCGACAAGCAGATGTTTTTAAACATGTGAAACTTGTGTTTGTTAACGCTCAGAAAGAGCTAGGAAACATGTACAAAGAATGCAAAGTTAGTATGCACAATATAGCAAGCAATGAGATTGGCAAACGGCATGACTGTCTTTATTGCAAGGAAATTTGAATACGAGCATAAGGAAATCTTGGTGCTATTGTAGAGGTCGGAATTTAAAACACATCTGGAAAACTACACAGTTTTGGATTTTACATCTAAGCAATCAAATACTTGCATTGGCTGTGATATAGTGAAAGCTCATTAGATTGGTTCATATTGTTCTTTGGTGAAAGGTTGAACAAACTAGATCTGTGTTCTCTAGAGTTTGGAAGAATATGAGATGATTTCATTGAAACATGTATGAATCTGAAGGGGCTTCACAGGTTAGACACTGAGAGGTTGTTTGGCCTGACTGGGGAATCTAGAAAATAGGGTATCTAAACCACTAATCATCTTGTACACCTCTATCAAGTCACCCCTAAACCTTCTTTTCTCCAATGAAAACAACCCCAAGTGCCTCAGCCTTTCCTCATACGATCTTCCTACCATACCAGGCAACATCCTGGTAAACCCCCTCTGCACCCGTTCCAGTGCCTCCACATCCTTCCTATAGTATGGCAACCAAAACTGCACACAATACTCCAGATGCGACCGCACCAGAGTCTTATACAACTGCAACATGACCTCAGTACTCCGGAACTCAATTCCTCTACCAATAAAAGCCAGTACGCCATATGCCTTCCTCACCGCACTATTTACCTGGGTGGCAACTTTCAAAAATTTGTGTACATGGACACCAAGATCACTCTGCTCATCCACACTACCAAGTATCCGACCATTAGCCCAGTACCCCATCTTTCTGTTA